>NC_046381.1:13973102-14105602 GCF_011125445.2 Fundulus heteroclitus
GTATAATCTGATTGAATTTGACTTTGGAAAGTGCCTTGAAATGACATGTATCATGAATTGGCACTATATAAATTAAAATTGAATTGAATTGACTAGACACACGTGTCTTACTGTTCATTATTGCCTCAGAATAATAGAGGATATGTAATTTATGCTAAAAATAAACCTCTCTATATACAAGCCTATAGGTTGAGTCTGTTTCACTTTTAGTTTTTGCACATTCTTCATTCACACAGATTTATAAATCCCCTTCAGCTCTTCGACCCTCTACTTGTTTGTTATTCTTCCACAGGAGTCCAACTCAAGCTGTTTACATCTCTGTATATTGGCTGTGCATGCTGCTTGCATCCTCTGCTTGTTATTTATCAGCTGCTTTGCCCTTACAGAAAGAAAAAAATATATATCCTGAACCAAGCTGGCCATCCAATTATTGCAAAAATAATTCAAGAAGCTCTTTATCTTTAAAATGTGGATGCAGAAAAGCAAACATTCAATTACTGGTGGATCCCAAGTGTACTTAAAACTTGACAGTTTTCTCTAAACTTTAGAGATAATTCAGGTTCTGGCTCTAAAATGTTAAATTACAATTTCATGTCTTCAAGGATTATGGACAATAATTTTCTTTGTTCGCATTAATTCGCTGAAACAGTTTAGATAAAATATCCAAATATTTCACTGTATGTTAATTTCCCGGCTTAGAAAAGGTTAGATAAGGATTTTTCTCAAATGTCATTTAAAATTTAGATGCAAAGCTTTGCCTTTAGGTAACACAGTTATCGTCTTTTTTCATGCAAATCCTCATTCCACGTGCTACTTACAGTATTATCGGGTACTCCTGATCAAATTCCATAATCCACAGTGAAGATATTTTTCTAACAAGTGCGTTTTGTAATTTGGAGCCCGAGGTCCCTGCTAAAGAAGAACAAGGTCAGCTGAATCAGAAATGCGACTCATTGTCTGATCTGACACCTTTGTGGTTCACTTTTGGAAAATAAATTACTGCTTGGCAGTGAAGAAAAGCCTAAAAATAAGCACATGCTCCTTCGGGAAGTTAGTTTCCTGATTATAGCTGCTTCAGGCGTTTATACCATCACACACTTACACACTTACATTTATTATAGAAAGTCTGTGTATTTTTGTCAATAGCTGCACTTTAACACAAAAAAGAGGAGCCAATAAATTTAATATAAGAAGAATTGTTTTGAAGAATTCCTGTTTTTCACTCACATAATATTCAATTAAGCAAAAAGCCAAGACTTTGAATAATTAGACGATCACAGCATCGACACGTGATAACCGAGATATCTGAACGAGATATCTAAATTACAGTTACTGTAATTTATGTCTTGTGACATGAGCACTATTAAACATTTTAATATTAAGGGTTAGAATTCCTATAACAGGCTTTGACAAGAGAAATAACTTTCCACAAGCTTCCCATCACAAGCTTTGGAAAATGACAAAAAAAACAACAACTCAAGACCTAAATTCAAACAAACTGAGGTCATTTGTCCTCAATGGTTCTTATAAGATAAAATAGAACAAATACTTTTGTTGTCCCACAAAGGGGAAATTCAGGCGTGACAGTGGCATTAAAACCCCATAGAGTTACACACTAGATCAGGAACGAATAACAAGCTCATCTAAAGTTAAATTCTAAAGCAACAGAAAGATAAAAGGCAAAAATAGATTAAGTGTTGCACAATCATCGATAATACAGCATTTTCAGATAAAGACACAATATTCAATTTAGATGGACAATGCAGGACTCGATTTACACAACGATATGAGAAAAATGTTAAATATGCATGATTGTACAAGCAGCACCCCAGAGTAGCTAATGTGTGTACATTAACAAATGTACAATAGCATATGAGAAACTAATGATACTCAACCAAAAAAAAAAATGCTAATTTAAAAAGTTAAACAGGGTTAGGTAAAAGGAAAAAAAAAGTCATGTCCTTATACTTTTTGAATGTAGTTTGAGGACATTTCCTTTAGCAAGCGAGCAGTGTACAGTGAATAAAAAGGATTTAAAAAGAATTGCCTTTCCGTCTTTATAAGTCCCCGTCATCCGCTAGCAGGATCCATGTTCCTCAGAGGTCAAGCCTTTGGGGGAAATTATATCAACGCATCCCATTTCAGAGAAGTTTTTACTCTCTGCTAGAAATATATTCCACTCGGCCTCCTGCACTCTGTCCTGTACATGAGCAACAGAGATAACATATTTTTTTTTATCTAGGTGCTCCCCCAGGGCTGCATTCATACCAAAAAAAAATCCTCTTTTTGACAATTGAATTTTGATCTGTCCCCTAATGTGGAAGCGAGCAAAGGAAAGGCCTCAGATAACAGCCCTGGTCCCAGGAAAAGGTTCCTGCAGTAGAAATGACACAGTAGTGTAGAGACCCTCCTTGTCCCACTGATAAAAATCCAACAGTCTGCTGGCTGAAAGGAGGATACAACTCGTCTCCTCCCTCCCTCCTACCTTTAGTCGGTACATGTCCGACTATAATGTAAAGTGCCTTGAGTCATCGGTATGACTTGAAAAGCACCTTTACAAATTCAGCCTATTTGTCATTAAATATAGAAGGGATTGTGAGAAATCTTCAGACCGATGGCTTCAACGCATTACGAGAGAGAAACAATAAAAGTGAAATTTTTCACCCATTTTGTTGGGATGGGGTGAAGGGGTTTCCTGAAGTGTTTTCACTCTTCAAAGAGGGTTGCAACAGCAAATGTTTGAGAACCACTGCTATGTTATGCTAGGTAAACTATGTTAAAATTAGAGGTAGGGTTAGGGTTAGGTTTACCAGCTAATATCAAGTTATGAACTGAGTGTCACTCTACAAATAGAACGGTGAAAAGTTATAATAGTCTGTGAAGTATACACTTCAGTAGGCGTTACATATGCTACATGTATGCTGAGATTTATGTAACAAAATCAGAATGGCAATAGACAATATTAATCTGACGGAATCAATGTCAATACTAATAATGTAATTATTTTACATAACACTTATTTATATTATCAAAAAACATAATCCTGGAGAATCTTATACGACAAAAAAGGTACTTGTTCATAAACATTTCATATATGAGGGAAAAATATGGTTGTACAACGAAGAACTCATCTTTTTTTCAACTTGAAGAAATCTGATGAATTTAAATACTCACAGGGAATTGTAGTTTTAGTAGCTTCAAATCTAACTGAAACTGCCTCAAGATATATATATATAAACTAACCAAAACTAAATCTATTCAAAAGAAAAACACTAATTAGATATAATAATAAAAAAAATCTATATAGATTACCCCAACATCTAAAATTTAATGACTTTATAATGCTGATGGATGATTCTTCATTAGGGAGAAATACTTTGAGCATTTTTCATTATGATGCTTAAATTCAAACTTGCTCAGCTTGTGACCGTGACAGATGACACAAGGTTTAATCTTAGATCAAAGTGTATTCCTGACCTGCCTCGCTTTGTTGATCAGAGCATTCCGCTACACGCCTTTACTCTAAACTGCACTGGCTTTGTTTAGTGCTTCTCACATTCAGGCAGAAGTAGACTGCAGAACCGAGGCTTTCACAGTACAGTTATAGATAGAAAAGGGTAAAAACTGTCGCTGTAATGGCAATTGTGCAGAATATGTAAGCTGAATGCAGAACAGTTTGATTAAACACAATCAAATTCTGTACATACAAATGGTTTTTAAAAATACTCACCTGTACACTGTGACTTTCTCCTGCATTGTTTACATTTCAATTGTTTTACTTTTAAATCACTGCTGCACCGTATACTGTATTTTAAATCTACTGTAATTTACAAGCTGTATTCTTGCACAAATGCCCTTTGCACAATCAATTCTGCACATACAAATGGTTTAAAAAATACTCACCTGTACACTGTGACTTCTCCTGCATTCTCTACATTTGAATTGTTTACTTTTACATCACTGCTGCACCCTATACTGTAATTTAATTTTACTGCAATTTACAAGCTGTATGCAACGGAATTGCATTCTGTACGCACTCTGTGCATACAAAATGACAAATAAAGTTGTCTAAGTCTAAGTCTAAAAAGCTAAACTAATATAAAGAGGTGGGGCTGCTTAAAGGTTCATTGTAAACTATTTAATAGAGGGTGGCACTAATCTTACGAGCAAATTCAAACTTTCCTAGATCAATTTTATTTGCATTTTTTTGCAGGATGCAAACAAAAAAAAAATCTTAGCCTTAAAATTGTTCTCTTTTCTGCTGCCATCAGTACAAGCAGGGTTGAAAGTGCACCCTTCATATTTAAAGTGTCACATTTTCCTGTGTCGCTCATTTGATGTTTGATCCTGAGAGGTGCTAATGCCTGCACGGGGGTGTTGAGGTTAGCAATGATTGCATCTACTGTAATGTTGCATCCACTGTAAAGGTGCTAAAATGCTGCACAAGTACAGTTTTTGGAGGAAATACTTGTAAGAGAACTCTCTGTTTGGAGTGAATATCTGGGAGTTTCACAGAGTAATGGTGGGAAGGTCTGCTAATTGACACCTACTGAAAACATTATTGTGAACCGATGGTTGGTTCGGGTATGTTACAAACTTGGCTCTTTTATCCATGAAAGCATGCATTGCAGGTGCACGAAACCATCATATCCATGTCCTTGGAGGGCCTGCATGTGATCTGTGAGTGGTTCCACCTAACAGCCAAGAGCTCCATCACCTTGTCTCTCAGCTGTGCTGTCAATAGCTGGATTTTAACACATCTCTCAGTGGGGGAACAGGAATGAGCACTGAATGCTGGGTCACACTTATGAGCCAGCAGCAGCAGCACAGGAGCAAGAGAGAAAAAGCCCAGAGGTGTGGATTGGATCTCCATCAGTCCACTGCTCTGAAAATGGCTTAAAGAGAAGACGAAAAAGGCTTTTTGGATAAGGTTATTAGTTTACCTAATAATTGCACTTGATCTCTCAGAGATTTAATTTAACTGATTAAACTGAAGACATGTATACAAAAAAGAGACCTTAAACTATATATAGATTTAAAAAAAATACTTCAGTGTAATAAACATGCTTATGAGTGAATTAGGGCAAGGTAGGTTTATTTATTTAGCACAAGTCATACATAAGTAACCCAAGTTCATTACAGTATTACCACACGTATTACCATCTTAGATACCACAGTAGTATATTGGCTAATTTTGAAAAGGAAAGGGAGAAATATTCTATGACGTGAGTGTGAACAATAAAGGGACTGTAATATTTAGAAATTATGGAGGGAAAAAAACAGGTTTGATTTTTCAGAAATAAAAAAGAAACAGGATGAAACTGGGAGGAACTCAAAGTGCATCCCTCTGATAAAGCAAGTGTCCTATCTCGTTATCTAGAATAGAAAACCAGACTGCCATAATCATGAATAAGTACAGTTGAAATGGCTACATAAAAATAATTATGTCAACAAATGGAGCAAAAACAGTCAGTTTAATTCATTTTAAGTATATAAGAAATGGTTTTAATTGATATTTTGTGTATTTTAAGGGTTAGCATAACTGCTCTCTGTCTATGCAATTTACGCCTTTAAATTGTATTTTTTTAATGATCTAATTTTTTTTAATCTATCTTTTGAGTTCTTTAACTTATGCATTTCATAACTATTTTCAAGAATTATTTTCATTATTATTTTCTGTAATGATTGGTGCAGGTGAACCCGATATTCAGCCGGACACAGAGTTGCGGCTGCAGCAGGCAAGCAGAACCAGACTTGAACAGATGAGTTATGGCTGATGGTGCAGGCAGGCAGGGATGAGCAGAGGACCAGAGGAGGCAGGTGAATGGCAGAACCAAACTGACCAGGGGTTGCAGACAGTGGCAGACCAGAATCAATGAGGCAGGAGCTGACCAGAACAGATGGTGTGGACCGAGGAACGGGCAGAGCGAGCGGCTGGAGTTCACAGGGAACCAGGCAGAAATGTGCAGCACATAGACAACTTTCATCAGTGAGGGTTGGACACAAATAAAACAGAGGAGTCCAGCTAGCTGGGCACACAGAAACTGGTAGAGAGACGGCGGCAGAGAGTGGATGAAAGAGGCAGGTATATGTGAGCAGGTGAACAGGTGAGCAGAGTTGACTTCAATTAGTGCAGCAGGTGGAGCTGATGAAGAGCAGAGTGGCGGCTGGAAGGAGACTGAGCTGATTGGATGATAACTGGTGGAGGAGAAGAGGACAGCGCTGATTGGGTGGTGGCTGAGAGGCGACAGGGCTGATTCTAGAAAAGTCCAGAAAAGTCCAAAACAAACAAAACCCTAAATCATGACAACTTTCTATTCCCCCTTTTTTATATAGTTCTTTTGCTGAAATTAATCATTTTGGCATGGCATTATTTTTACCATAATTTCTTTTTTAATTCTGTACAATTTCTTCCTATTTAAACATGTGATATTCTCATTATTTCCTCATCTTTGGATTTTGGGCCGAGTTACCCTAAGAAGGCAGCCCATTTCATTCTACTGGTTCTGATCAGCAGCATTCACATCATTGCCGCAGACGGCGTGATGATTTTTTAATCTACTGTCCAATCCGATTGTTACTTGACTTGAGGATTGTCAGCCTTACTCCTGTGTAAACCCTAAAATAAACTACAGACTATCTTAAATCTGTGGTTTTAAATGTAAATGAGCTGGTCCAGATTCATAAGATATTTTATCTTTCGTCAACGTACAAAACCCAACAGCACAGATTCCACCTTCCTCAATATTTATATATATATATATATAACAAAAATATGAGGCCAAAATTTAAAAATTAGTGAAACATAAGGAGGATACTAAAACCCAGGATACATAAAAAAAAAAAAAAAAAAAAAAAAAAAAACGAACCACAGAGCATAAAAATGGGTGACCTTAACTTCTGGTTTCCTCTCAGGTAGGATAACAGCTACCAATGACTACTATGTAGAAACCCACTTTAATAGCATTATGCTATTCCTTTAAGAACACAGGTCATAAAATACATGGTTCACTGCATTACTGATCAACTAAAAAAAACTTTTCTTGTTACCTTCCCAATGATTGATAGTGCTGTGTTGTAACATTTACCAGATACCAAAGTCCAAGTGCTCTAACAAAAAGTAGGCTGTAAAATAAGCAGTTATCTCATCTTAGGCTACTTCAATACTAAGATAACTGTAGTAGCTTGTAAAAACAAAATTATACCTTTGTTTGACTTTTACTAAACTCAAGAGTCATTCAGCTTGGTCAAGGAGGCTGAAGAATGAATCACATTTTGAACAAAACTTACTGTCAGGCGAAAATGATTTTAAAACATTTCTTTGAATGCTGATGTTTTGTTTTCCAATGTTTTGAATAGAAATGAGAAATTATGAACATTGAGCCAGACGTTTTATCACCTTACCTGCCGTGTTCGTGAAACCTTATTTGATGGCGGAAAACCAACAATCCATTTCAGACGACTACTTTCTTTTTCCTGTTTCTGAGTCCCCCGAGGTAAGTCACTTTCTGTGTAGTTGCATATCCACATAAAGCTTTCACAGCGCGCGCATTGATCGTGAAGGTCAGACAGTTGAGAATTAGATGCTGCATAACCAGTTGAGAAGCATCTCTGCAGTGCTCCAAAGCGTTTAAATAATTTATACTTTGTAGTGGGCTTAAGTGCAAAAAGGGTTCATTTTTGTTGCTTCAGTGATGATTTTTAAATGTTGAAAAATTATAATAAAACTGATTTTAATTTTGAATTATGGTAAATATTGTTTGATTCAGAATAGCTTGTAGTCAACTGAATTAGCAACAACAACAACAAAAAAAACTGTGGTGTAAGGCTTTCCCTTAAAATTAATTCTGAACCTTAGATCATACAAAATACCAGATATGGACATAAGAATAATCTTTGATGATGTATAAAAGACATCAAGTGGCTTTTTATAAAGGAGAAGCGGCATGAGGAGGCAGCCAACTTACAAAGAAAGGATGTATAGAAAGGAGTGTGCTTGGAGATGGAAGCTGGGCAGCAGAGTGCTTAGCCAAGTCCAACTCAGTACTGCTGTGAAGGCTGTTTAACATGCCGTCACTGGTCACTTTATTAGGTACACCGGTTCAGCTCCTTACTAACAACAATCCCACGGCAGCAACTCTAAGCAGACGGATTGCCGTAGTTTAACACGAGTATCTGAATCGGTAAAAAGAGAAGATTTAAGTGACTTTGAAAGCTGTATGATTGTCGGTGCCAGACAGGCAGATCTGGGTAATTTGGAAATGTTTAATCTGTATCGATATTCATACACGGACATCTCCAAGGTTTACAGGAAGTGGCCCAAAAATAAAATAGCCAAGCCAACTTTATTTATGAGTGTTTTTAAAAAACAGCACAACTGACCTAAGGAGTGAACAAATTTAATAAAACACGAATCCAAGAAGACCCATAAAAGATGTAAAAGGAAAACAAATAACATGAGCTCTCTCTGTCTGGGTCAAAAGCCAGTGAAAAATATGAGTTTTCAAAGCAGATAGGAAATTATAAAGTGAACCACAGGAGCCTCCACAGAATAAACCCTCTGAAAACAATATCCAGTAAGCTGCAGTTGCTGAAACAACCAATAATTACAACAATGGTATACAGAATATCCTCTCTGAACATATAACATGTCAAACCCTAAAGCAGATGGGGTCACTCCTGTCACCTAAGAGCAGGAAACTGAGGCTACGATTGCCACAGGCTCGCCTTATTGGATAATAACAGATTGAAAAATGTTACTGGTTCCAATGGGTCTCTGAATTTTCAGCTGGGAAATTCAAATGGTAGGGTCAGAATATGGTGTAAAGAACAGGAAAGCATGGATTCACCACAGCATATATGAATGGTTCAAGCTGGTGGTGGTTGTATAATGGTGTGGGGGATATATTCTTAACACATTTAAGCATCTAAAAATCAATTAAGCCTTGTCTAAGTGCTAAAGACTAACAGAATCTTCTTACTGTCCGTGCCCACCTCGCTATAATTACGTTCAACCCATCTTCTAATGGTTACTTCCACCATGATAGTCAGATTTAAATACTCTCAAACCGGTTTCTTGAACATCACAGTGAGTTCATCCTAATCCACAGTCACCATATCTACTTGCTACAGTTTTCTCCCTTAGATTTAGACAAATTTGATCCATCGCGTTCCATCTGACAAATTCTCCTTCGGTCTGAACTGAATCAAAAAAACAAAACAAATAAACAACAATTGTGATCTCAAGGTACACAAAGCAAAACGGCTCCGATCTTACCTCTATGCTTGTCGCTGAAGTAACTGAAATATGTCGGACAGGTTATCGTCACCACTTCTCCGATTCTGGCCGAAGGCCAGCAGGCGATGATGTCCCACATCCCCTGGCAACCTGACAAAAAAAGGACCGGCAACACAAACAGGGCATCACTCATCATAAGGCGGGAGACACACACAAGCAGAGCAGGGAGCGGCAGCAGAGACCTGTTTCTTTTAGTGGCTACAAAGAGCCTGTTTCGCTAAATGTTTTCATTCAATGCAACCAATTATCTAAAACATTTTAAAGCAGATTATATATAAAAAAAAAAAATTAAGGTTCAAACTACTATCTGTCTCTGTTTTCAGGTGTAAACAAGTAAACCCCAGCTCATACGTTGAGGTTACTGCTGTTCAGGCTCTGTAACTTGGTGAGATGCCGTGATTTCCTTCTAAAACCTTTACAGAAATCCGTTCCCAGCCCTTTTCTAAAACAGACATCAATGTCGCGACCTTGTCAGCGGTCCTACCGCCACTTAATGCACTGAAAAGGCTTATAGGATGGTGTGAAAAGATAGAAACACAAGCTGTGAACCGCCACAAGTTGAAAACAAAGGATGTCTCTCTAGACGTCTCTGAGTCTTCGGCGTGAATGCTTTGTATCTGCCGGAAAACTGGCTCAACCATATGTTGTGAATGTATGTTTTCTCATAAATGCACAGTCTGCTAATTCATTTGTTCAGGAAGTGACCTCAGGGTTGAACTTCCGCTACCTTCCTGCCGAGGAAGCAGATAGGAGAGCAGAAAGATGAGGGTTAGCGCAGAGATAAGGAAAGCCGTTCCCACACCCGCTCTTCTTGTGTGACCACTTAAAGCAAGGCGCTGAATATCCAGTAGCGAATACGGCTGTTTTATTAAAACCGAAGGCAAATGTAGAAGGGACTGATACTGTCTAAAAGGGAAAAGTCATTTTGTGCGCTTTTAAAATTACAGGAATCACAGGAAACAATGACTTTGAGTGGGTGAGAATATAAAGTAGGAATAATTCAATTTGTGTGCATTGACAGGCATTGCTGCGTTGTTAAATCACTTTTGCAGAAGTGTGCCGTGGAAGCATGTCCATTTAGAGTGGTAATGTCTTACACCTACAGATGATGTCACTTAGTCCTGCTTTTTTCTGCCTGTAAGTTAATTTTGTGAATTTGTATGACTTCATTTATTATTTAAAAGCTTTGACCTCCTGCGGTAATTGAATTACTCTACTTGTTTGTACATAAATGGGTCTCGATATGTGAATATTAATTAATAATACCAGTAAGCAAGACTTTTAGTCTGGTCTTGTTGCTTTTATTGTGTGCATAATCAAAAAGCAGTTTTAGAGAAATCGTTTTTCCATTTTTAATTCAAACGTCTAAGCGTTCTGAATGAACTTATTTTGGATTTACTGCTACACAGCGTTATATAGGACCGTCTACATTTTTGGTGCCCCTATAAAAAGCCTTAAAATCATTGGAGGTATTAAATTAAGCTCCATCAAGTAAGTAATAAATAGGAATTGTAACCCTCAGTTTATAGGCACTATTGAGTGAGAAGGAAACAATCTCTTGTTGAGAAGTAATGGCTCACACTTTCCACTTTTATTGACAACCCTGACGATGATATATTTGTAATTGAAGCAGCTGTTTTATTCTTCGTTTATTTTCTAAGCTGATAAGAGTTTACGGGAAATTTTAATAAGTAATTTCTGACTTTTTTCTCTAATTGGTGTAACACAGAGGCCCCTTCCCGTCTGCCACTCTTCAAAATAAAAAGGACAAGAGAGCATGTGATTCAAGGAAGGCAGACGTGTGTTCGTCTTTATACATCAGCAAACGACAACAAGAAAATAGCCTTTTGTTCAACTCCACCAGTGCTTTAACAGGAAGCTTGTGCTTCGATCAAATGAGACGATTAAGCTTCTCTTGCAGCGAACTGTCCAGGTGGGTCTGGTGTAAAACAAGGTTCACACTTTGCAATTATTAGATAACTTAAGCAAAATCTGTTAATCATAAAGGAAAACATCCGCTTATGTGCTCGAATCGCTGTTCTGTGGACGTTATGTGTGATGGAAGCGCCAACCCCTGATTTCAGAGCTCCCAAAACCAAAAACGACCCGTGACAAATGTCAAGCAGTGTCTGATGCATTCTGGGAAAACTGACACCTGATTCCTTTCCTCTTTTGCGGCGCCGTTTCTGCATCTACCGCCGTCTCTTTTCCCTTCCCCCTTCCTCCGCTCTTCACCTTCCAACTATAACAATAAGCCCACTAACATCCGTAACACGCTGTCTGTTTATTGATGGGGCCGACATGTCGGATCCGTTTGACGCGAGTCTGCTGCGGCAACAATTCATGCAGTGTGACAGGAGCTACTATAGCATCCCGCTCAGTGTGACACATTCAAGGCCCGTACAATTTTTTTCAAGTCGTTCAGCGTGAGCCCGGCTTTAGCTACAAGATGAAACGCCTTTAAAAACTCCTCATGGCCACTCTCAGACGGGGAGGACCTGTGATGCTGTGGGCCTGGCTTTCTTTCAAAGGTCCTGGATGCCTTGTTGGACTCTATAGTACGGTGAAAAATAGGGCATTACCACTAAAAATCTTTTCAAACAGTTTTCTAGTAGCAAAATAAATGACTGGAATTGTAAGGATTTAGAGGGATTTTTCCTAGGCTTCATTTCTGTTTCAAGGTTGATCAAAAACTTGAAAAAAAAACTCACATATTCCGTTTCTACCACTGATAATAGCACTTTATCTACAAAACGTCAGGGCGTACAACCTTTACTCATTTTTTATTCAGCCCTGCAGCCTACTATTTCCTCTTAACAGCCCCCCTGCACACCCTCCATAAACATAAAGAGGTTTCAAGAATGACCTGAAGTGACATTCCCAGTGGTGTGGTTTTCACAGCGCTCCTTCTCCAGCTCAATCTCGTTCACCACGTCGCACATCTGCACTGATAATACCTGCAAAAAAAGAAGAAAGCAAATATGATTTCAACGTGGCACTGTCGTTAGTCATAACATTTGTCTCCAGTGGTTAAGACAAACAGAGAAGTTCTGTGCAAGTTTTTCGTTTCTTATTTGCAACATTCTTGCAGCCTTTGATGCAAATTTTCCATCCAAATCAAGCTCTGGCTGATAATGCGGTAAATGTACAGAAATGTTCTCTATGTCAGAAATCTAAACACAGCTCCTTCTGGGAAAAAGAAAAATAGATGCTATCATGCAAATGGATTAGGAAGTGGAGAGGGGAGCCGCTGAGTAATCGGCTGCGATTGTTCATCTGTGTCAACAAAGGCTGAAAAATGCGGGCTGACAGCCACTGGCAGAGAGCCGGTGGGCCAAAGAAAACGTGTAAGACGGAGCAGCAAAAGCTTGAGAAGGTCAGAGGAGATGAGCAGAGAGAGGGATAGAGGAGTCTGTATGAACCAGAACGTTTTCATGAACTCTCCCGGCCCAAACTCCAATACTTAAAGTAGTGAGAGCGATAAAGGTCAGAGTAAAAGGAGTGCTGGATCAAAAAGCACTTGATGTGTTAACAATTGGATACTGCATGGTCAGTAATTGGTACGTATGAATACCTGGCAGAGGGAGAAAAAACTGGAAAGGACAGAAGGCCTAAAAGGACACACACACCACACACACACACACATATATATATTATATATAGAGAGATGAGAGATAGAGATAGGAAGAAGAGAGAGAGCGAGATAGAGGAAGAGAGAAGATTATAGAGATATAGATAAGATAGGGAGAGATATATATCTATATGAGATATATATATTATATATGCGAGATTATATATCTATTATAAGAATGAGTAGGTGATGAATAGACTATAGTACTATAATATATATATATATATACATATATATATATATTTATGATTATATATATATATATATATTGATTATATATATATATATATCTATATTGTATATACTGAAAATAACGCATTTTTTAGGATAATTGCATCAGACAAATAGAAAAGCGACATTTTTCATGCAGAAATGGCCACTTAATTCAAAGTAAGTTTAATACTGGCTTACATGTTGTTCTTTTTTCAAAAGGTGCTTTTAATCCGACAAACGGGCCCCTTAGAAATGCATATTCTAATTTATTGATTATGACTATATATCCATCCATCCACCCATCCATCCATTCATTTTCTGACCCGCTTAATCCCTCATGGGGTCGCGGGAGTTGCTGGTGCCTATATCTATCTATCTATCTATCTATCTATCTATCTATCTATCTATCTATCTATCTATCTATCTATATATATATATATATATATATATATATATATATATATATATATATATATATATATATATATACATAGTAATTTATTACTCAGCGAGGCTATATACAATATCTGTGCATGTTGTATTTAGACGTCTATCACTTAAGTTTGGTTGACTTTTGTCTTTCTTGCAACAATACTTCTTAGTGATAACTCTGATATGACTGGAAAGCCTTGTCATTTTCCTGTAAATGGCAGCACATTTAACCCTAACCCTAATAAACATGACATTGATGGGTTCAGTGACAGAGTTGAGCCTTTACCAAACAGGGGCCTTGATAATGCGTGGTAGGACTGTACCCAACCATAAAAGCCTGGCACTTCCTCCTCATGCTGGTCACCAGCTTAGTCACGCATTGCTGGGGGATGACTGCCCAACCTCGGACACCATTTGTCACAATTCAGCCGATGTGGTTGTGCTGGTCTTTCTGACATGAAGATGACCCCCAAGCGAATCTCATTCCATCCTTAGAGTTTAGTCACTAAGAGCAGGGATATCAGGGTGCTGAATCTCCTCCTCATAACCTTCTGTTGCTGTTGGCTGAGAGGATTTGGCAACTTTTTGATGGGCACAACCCACATACTTAACCCTAATAACCAACCCTCAAATGGATTTTCTTTTCTAACTTTTTGTGCCAGTTTATCTGTTGGATTGTGGCTTTTTTGACCCCCCCTGACCCCCAAACAACCAAAAGCTTTTAAGCATATGCATGGAGACGCGTAATAAACCAACAGCTATTATTTCAGTCAAGCACTCAGTATCTAATGTACACTCAAAAAGTGGATTTGTTGTTCTCAAAGGAACCAAGCGGTTTGGTAAAAATGTAATTGAACTGTGTGCCGCCACATAGTGTGATTAGAAGATTATTAATCCTGGCACACATCCAGCTAATTCAAATAGGAAGCTTGCCTTCCAATGAAAACAGTCAGCATCAGTAGATATGTTGGCAATATTGAGTAGTAGCAACTAGAAAGTGATCATGACAACAGACACATAAACCATTAATGACTTCTTTTTGGTCATCCTCAGTAATTGTCAATGTTAGGCCAGATCAGGCACAAATAAAAATTCCTTCATTCAAACAGAATTGGCCTAACAAACAAAACCAGCTCATCTAGAAGTCCCTTAATCATTTAATTTGGTACCATTTCTCAGTAGACTTTTAATCCACAGCTGGTAGGCATAGAGTGCAGTGGATTTTGTGCTTTTTTTAACAACAGATAATCAGATAATCTTTACAGAATTGGTTTAATTCCGCCACACTGGAGGCTTTTCTGGCATAAATGGCCTGTTTAAAGTCACGCCGAAGCATCTAAAACAGATTTAGGCTCAGACTTTGACTAGACCTCTCCAAATTTATGTTATGCTAATATATTCTATCGAACCTCTGAGCCCTTCACGTAACAGCTGTATTCGTATCTGATTTGAATTACTGAATGCCGCATTTTGTTTCTGTAGATTTCTAGAGGAAGTCGGTTTTATGGGATTTTTCTTGGGAGCATTAAGAGTTAAGGTGGAAATAAAAAATAAAAAAATCACACCACACTTTTTAAATATTTATCTGTCAATAGCCTCACTGTTCACAAATATGGTTTTCAGTGATCTTTGTTTTCGCTAAAAATCCCTCAAAAGGTTAATGGATGTAGCAAAACAGAATTTGCAAAAGTCCAAGGGGTGTGTACTTTTGCAAGGCACAATATAATGCAACAGCCCTTCAATCTTTCCTCTCTTGTCTGGGTTTAACTTATTGCTTTTTTTTTTTCTTTTTAACTCCCCCTGACATGGATGAGGTCACACTGACACCATCGATGAGGTTTTTGCTCATGGGAGTCTTTGCCCAAAACTGATTACAGCATCAACTCCGACATAACCGAGGTAATAGTAACGGAGCAGCCGGGAGATCGGAGTTTAAACCTGCAAACTGTATGTGCACAGATCAAGAACGTTCGTGGAGGAAATCTCCTGTTGGTTGGAACCTTTGGTGACCTTAATATCGATTGATCAAAAATAAGCTTGAGGTCAATGCGACAACTCTGCACGTATTCACTTGCCTCAGTTGCACAACCAGCTTCTCGAAGAGAAATCTACCGCACACAACGTAGGAGTCGCCTATCTGATCAAGCATAACATTTTAGCACACTATCAAGGGACATTACACTTAAAAATCCTGAGTGGGGAAACTAAGCAATAATTCAATAACGTGTGAGGTGGTTTGCGAGAGAAATGTCCTGACTCTGCTCTCAAAAGACCAGCCATCTGACATGCATGGAAACAAGTCCAAGCAAAGCTGCTTTTGCATTTTGTACAGTCTGACTCAGCACAGATTCCACTATAGGAAGAGAAGAGTTAAAAAAAGCATAAAATGCATCATTGAGACTATAAAATGCTCTGGTCATGGTGGGTAGGAAGAATACACACAGGAGGAATAAGCTCAAATAGTCATTTAGATTTAAATTATTTTCATCAAACACAGCAGTCCGTTTCTGATCCGAGGTTGGATGGGCATCTTTCAAACAGTAACAAAACAGTGTATAAAGAGTATCACTGTTGAAAAAAACAACAACAACCCTTCTTTAAAAAGTCTGTTTTTATTTTATTAAAAAATGGCATTTCATTAAGTAATCAAGGGAAATATCCTCACGGCAGCACAGCAATCCAACCCTTCTTATAGTTGTTGACCATCTTTATGTATGTTTCCTCCAGTGTTTCAACGCTTTATTTTTGCTGTTTAGCTCCAAATTCTTCAGGTTGAAAAGTCTCCTTCCATCACCCTAATCTTTAGGTCCCTCCCTCAGATTCATCGGCTCAGGATCGCCAATATTACTTCCATTCAAGTCAGAAGAAACATGTTGGTTATATTTAGCAGAAAGAATTGAGCCTAAATCTGTTCAGGGTATGAACCATTATGTGTACTTCAGTGTTATTACATTAACCTGGATGAGACTGGTTGCTTAAATGATGACAATGTAAACAATCTTTAGCCATTATTATTATTATTATTGTTAATATTACAGTCATTATTTAGATGTTATTTTAGAGAAATAAATTTAATAATAAAGTCTCACTTAAGTTGTCTGTTTTATGTCCACACCCGATTCACGACATAGATGGTACCCCATGCATGCAGAAGAAAACACGCCAATCAGGTTCTGTAGAACAAGGGTTCCCAAACCTTTCAGTCTGCGACCCCCATTTCGGTGAGTGGGATTTTTTTTTTTTTTTTTTTTTTTTTGGGAAATTCTGGGAATAAAGTCATCAAATCACAGGAATAAAGTAATATTTTTATAAGAACTCTTACAGAAAGTGCACCTTACTCATGCATTAAAATGAGGAACATTGAGCATCTAATAAAGGTATACTTTGATATCAATTTCACAAATAGGGAAATGCTGAATCTTTTTAGCACATCAGCATCAAATCATCTCGCGATCCTCACTGGGGTCCCGACACCCACTTTAGGCTCCCCTGCTGTGGTATAATGAATTTTCTTAATATCCTGCTGCAGAAAATCCATGATTTGTGTATTGTTGTCAGAATTTTTAAAAGAAGGAATTGTCTGTTCCTTACAGTGATTATATCCAATTTTTGTTTGTTTATTTGTTTAAAAAATTAAGGACTTCTCTTTTAATTTCCAGCGTACCAGTAATATTCCTCAGCACAATAGCTGAACAGGGCAGTGATTCTTATCTTGCCATATCTATGTTACATAAGAAAAAATATTATTAGAAAGACTATCAGAAAAACACATCAGGAAAGCATGAAATCTTACCTTCTTTGACACCCTACCTTGTTTTTTGTACCCAACATTAAACTGCTTTTGTTTTCACTTTTATACTTTTTGCTTCCCTGCATTGAATACAACAGAAGATGCTAACAGCAGGAAGACTAACAGCAATCGTTTTGTGGAACCTGCAGCCATTTTGTCATGCTATATATGCAATTGTCAAGTAGGAAGAAAATTATACATGATTTCTTCTTTCTTTCTTTTTCTTTTTCTTTTGTTTTTACAAATAAAAAACAAACAAAAAAAAGGGCATTTTTATATGTATTTAGCTTCCCTGAGTGAATACTTTGTGGAACCACCTTTTTCTGCAGCTACAGCTGCAAGTCTCTACCAGCTTTGCACATCTAATCTGACTGAGCTCAAGATCTGTCAGATTAGATGGAGATCATTTGTGAATAGCAGGTTTCAGATCTTGCCACAGATTCTCGATTTGATTTAGGCCTGGACTTTGACTGGGCCATTCTGAAAGATGAATATATTTTGTTTTAAACCATCCCACTGTAGCCCTGGCTTTATGTTTAAGGCCTTTGTCCTCCTGGAAGGTGGACGGCCTTGTTTTGGTAGGTTTGCAGTTGTGCCATACTTAATTTCCATATGATGGATTGAACAGTGATCCGTGAGATGTTCAACGCTTGGGAATTCTTTTTATAGCCTAAGCCTGCTTTGAACTTCTCCACAACTTTATCCCTGACCTCTCTGGTGTGTTCCTTGGACTTCATGATGCTGTTTGCTCCCCAATATTCTCTCAACCAACCCTTGAGGCCGTCACACAGCAGCTGTATTTGTACTGATATTAGATCACACACAGGTGGACTCTGTTCAGTCATCAATCATCAAGCAACCTCAACGAAAAGGGGGCTGAATACTTTTGTACACCACACTTTTCTGTTTTTTATTCGTAAAAATGTTTGAAATCATGTATAATTATCTTTCTAATTCATAATTGTAAAACACTTTCTGTTAGTCTTTCACATAAAATTCCAATAAAACATATTTGTTTATGGGGTGTGAATACTTTATAACTGTAGCATCTATATGGCTCATGCAAACTCTGTTTATTAATGTGGATTTACTCTCGAAGGTATATCAAAGCAAACATCTGACTAACATATTATGCACTGTCATATCAGAAACCTCAGATTCTCATTTCAGAAGTTGTTTTTCTGCTGTTTAAAGCTTTTGGCAAAATGTGCACCACTATAAGTGGGCTGTACTGTTCACACCTGAAATGTAAGAGAAGACCTCGAGGAGTATCGCTACCTGTTATTATCCACTGAGATTTGATCCAGGCTCTCATCTGCACTCAGGAAATGGAAAGTGTGATGAATGGACACCGCTGTGACAGATTCCATGTTCTTCGGCACATAGTGGTAGATTTCACTTTTAATTTCTGTAGGCTTCAGTTTTACAAAAAAAAAAAAAAAAAACTAAATAAAATAAACATATCTCTCTGGAAATGCTTCAAGTGGAGAGATATGTCCCTATCATCTTGTATGCATGTAATTTGTCACCCAGTGAGATTTCTGTTCCCGTTTCCACGATGCAAGCTTTCTCTGAGATGGCCCGACAGAACCTCCACTCAAAGATAATGGGTAGAAGAGTGAGGGTTATGATGTTTTTTGTTGGCTTCACCTTTCATGTTCAAGCTTTGAGTGAGAAATGACTGGATGGTTTAATGGACAGAGAAAAAGAGATGGAATCTAACATAATAATACAAAATTAGCAAAGAACAAGAATGAACTAAAATGGCGACAACTGGAGAACCTAAAAATCAAGGAAGAATCGGCGACTTAAAGTCAAACACGTAGGGATCGTGACACAGAGACATTGTGGATTAGAAGAGTTTAAACAGAGAAGTTTGAGGAATTTAAAATGTGTTAGTCTCAAAGGTAAGATTGTTTGTAGCTATGTAGCTATTAAGACCGCTGTACAACTTCTTGATCCTAAATTTTTTCTGTGGCTCTGGCATTGGACCCTCCAAGGGGAAATGAATTTCAGTTACCGACTAATGACTTTTCTGCGTGTGCCAGGTCCAACATGATTGATAACAAATCAGGACATACTGCAGAAAGCAAGACAAACAGCCAAATGTTTCATTTAAAACTGGGCTTTGGTCAGTTTTCAGGATTTATTGGTCAGTTTCTCTTTTTCCTTCAATGCAAACTCATTGATGTAAATGTAGTTTTAATTTGCTAAGCTAATGTCACAAATATTGACCTTGTGTAAAAGGGATGGAGGACCTGATAATGCTGTAAAGTCTGGAAACACATTTACAAAAAGTGACTCATCCCTGTCTCACTATTGCTTAAGGCCACTGGCGGTCAAAAAAAGTCCCTAAAAAAAGTCTCATAAAACACAAATTACTTATTTCTGGTATATATGCACCTTAGATATAAACTGCTAATCCTAACAACTCATGAACCAACTTTGGTTGACAATTTCTATACCTCTGGTGTATAGTACTTCACATAGTGTCCTGGTGGCTTACATGTCTTCTGCTCTTGCCTTAAGTTCCTAATTTAAACATTGGTTAAAAGCTTCTGCTTTGTGTGTTTGTTTTGTTTTGAATTTTTGTTTTCTTTTCATTTTTTGATGTGGCAATTATGCACAAACTAATTCAACAATTTAAGGAGTTTAGAACTATTGAAAAATGACCCGCTGGTCTGGTGTGGGTTACAAACAAACAAATCTAAAAATGTTTGAAAAGCAGAAGTAAAATGACCATCCATCCATTTTTTAATGTTCTCCAATAACAAATAAGTAATATCTCTCTCCAGGTCGCCAGTAAATCACAGGGCAACGGAGACACTCAGGACAAACAAGCATGCAGGCACACACTCACACCTGAGGGAAATTTAGAGAGGCCAATTAATCAGTCATGTTTTGGGAATGTAGGAGGAAGCTGGAGTACCTGGAGAGAACCCATGCATGCACAGGGAGAACATGCAAACTCCATGCAGAAAGACCCCAGGCCACAATTCAAGCCCAGGACCTTGTTAAAGGATTCAAGACGTTTTTACTTGAGGTAAAACACACTGGCTCAACGCAGAGCGAAGGATCTTAGTGTCTGACAGCAAACAAAGTTCAAAATAAGCACCAAAGCTGTGTTACTGGATGTTAAATAAAAATGGTTAAAGCCTCAACTAGATTACAACGATGAATGTTGTAGTCTTGTCCACTTTCTCCCGCATTTTAATCAGAAATAATAAAACACGACTTTGTTTTCAAAATACACGCTCAAGTTCCGAGCTGAAGATTCCCCAAAATCATTAATGCTGCATAAACAGAGTAAACCCAGAGACAAAGTCCCTCATGAGACAAGCAAACAGACACAATACAGTGACGTCTGCGCAGCCTTAGCCTTTAGGCTGCTGGGATCAAGTGTTTTTTATTGCTCAGAGTCGGTTTATTCTTTTCAGAGCCAGAAGCGCAAAGAGGGCGACCAAGTGCAGAAGCAATCGTCCAGGTTCACGGCACATGATTCCTCCTGATCCTCGAAGAAACAAAAGAACAGGAAGGACGGTGAATGGTTGGGATTTGGGTTTAAAATGCAGAAAGCAAAATGAAACGCCCGCCAACCGATGCTAAAAACATACTTATATGTCCAGTTGAGCACCTCTTCCAAACAGACAGCGGAAGTGAACACTAAATTAAATCTCCCTCGCAGCTGATGAAAGGTAGACCTCTGCAAACCCTAAAGGAAGCACACATACACACTGCGTCTCAGAAAGGAAAACATCTCATAAATACCGGACAGCTCTGATGGTTTGAGCAGAGCTCATCACGAGGGGCTGCCAGGGGGCTGCTTCCCCCTTTTTAGTGTCGGCTGCTCTATAAAATGGCAGCCATGTTTTGCCTTATGTGAGGGGAGGATAATGATCAAATAAAAAATGGGGAGAGCCGAGGAGTAAATGACAGGAGAGGCTTGTGTCACTGAGCGGCTCCTCAATTCAGAGTAATGTCTTTATAGACTGCTTCCAGCTCTACGCGGAGCAACTTCTACATTATGTGAAAACCTTTTAGGATTTATTAGCAAGTGAGTTAACGCTCTGAAACACTGACAAGTGTGAGCCACTGAATAACATCCCACATTACTGCCGGAGAAACTATTTAAAAAAAAAAAAATCAATAAAGTCCTCAATTACATGCATCCAGTGCAGATTGCTCATTTTTCACACAAGCTCAAAGTAGAGAAAACGAGCTTATAATTCAGAATTGGATTGATTAAGGTTTCGACAGAAGAAACAGAAAATCAATAGAAGATTTTAACATCGATGCTAGAGTAAGACCCTGTCAGTCTGAGCCATTAATATTCCAGCGCACACCTCCACATCACAGCGGGAGTGTGGTCCAACAGGCATTTAAACGGCGTATCAACGCAAGTCAGATGTAGTACTGAAAGCAGTGTGAGCGACACACATTTGTGCTTGGAAAGTGAAAGCACATGTCCAGCACCTCCAATGCTGCCACATTTTACACTACATGGCATTTAAAGACTAAAGGGCCAATTCACCAGATACAATCTCCTCACTGGATCCATCCAGCAGATTGTCCTAAATACATGCAATCAGGCAAATGGAAGCAATTTGGACCTGTTTTTGCATCCGGTTGAAGCTACAAACACGATAGATGCAGAAGTTCTCAAAAAGACAATGACAAAGATTGTATATGTATCATTATATATATATATATATATATATATATATATATATATATAGATATAGATAGATAGATAGATAGATAGATAGATAGATAGATAGATAGATAGATAGATAGATAGATAGATAGATACTATATCAGTGGGTAATGTGAAAAGAATAAGAAAATAGAAACAATAACAGCAATTCAAAATATGTAATCTTTTAAAAACTTTACATGTGTTCTATAAAAAATGCAGAACAATGTACTGTAATTGCATCAAAATAAAAAGGATACTGTCAATTAAGGAAATAAGGGGACTTTGATTTTTAGTCCTAAAAACTGGCTGTGAAAAAACTCAGATTCACCTCTTCCCCCTATGTCTCAACTACACAAACTGCTTATGTGAGATTGCTATTATTATTTTTGACTTGTTGCAACCTAAAACTGCTTATGTGAAACAACTGCTTCCACGTTGTTTTCTGTAAAGAACCAGCAGCACAGAAGGTTGCCCTTTTCTCTTTTTCCTCTCCTGCCCAAGCATCGGCACCAGCTTTCAGTAGATGGTATTTTTTCTAGACGATTGGTGTAATGCAGATATCCGTGGTCTTTCACAATGCCAAATAGTTGCTGAGGTTGTGAAGTTAGCATACACATAAACATGGAAACATGTTCATCCGTGATGTCTTATTTAAATGTGGGCAAGGTTTGTCTGTACCCAGACATGCTATTCACTCTGTAAATTCACATTCACTATTGGATGCTGAGTGCGCTTCAGAATAAGGAAACACACAATCAGGTTTGTCAGAACAGTATCAGCAAGTTCTCTTTCAAACCACATCAACACCGCCGTAGACTCCAGGACCTCCAAGACTGTTTGAACATTGATGGATCACAGCAAAGTTAGAAAACCTACCAGTTTCACTCTGAAAGCAAACATGAGACTATACTTGTCGCCACATCCATTTCTTCCTGCTGCTTTCTCGGCCACCTTTGCAAAAGATTACAACACATCTATGTACCAAAGATTCCTTCCTTAAAAACTTTAGGTTGTCCATATCTATGTATATCAGTATCCGTTTCAGCCTTGCTGTGAAGAAGGGAAGCAAACATCAGTATTTTCAGCAGCTGTTTTACAGCATGGGTAGATCTAGGTGAAGAGACTTTATGTACAGGGAGCGGAGACACACCATCTGCTGCAGCATTCTGTGCTCTAACTGTGCTGTCAACAAAAATCACACACACAAAAAAAAAAAAATCACAAAATCCAAATCAGATCCCCATGAGTCAGTCACACCCAGGCTCTAAAACCTGAAGCTGGGGATTAGGATTCGTGTTTCAACCCATTAAAAATGGTTTAATAATAGTGTTGATACTAATAATATTAGTAATAGTTATTAATGTTTATAGTCACTGTTGCAAGAACAAGGAAAAATAGATTTTGTAGATCTTAACCGAGGCAACGTGCAGCAGTCAGCCCAGATGAAGCAATAAAAGGACATTTTTGTGCAGTTATTCATTCAGGGTGTCAATGGTTACACTTTTCTACTCCCCAGTCATCTTGCTTCTTCAACCTCATCAAAAAATACAACACCAGGGCTGCTCTTTGACATCGGGACAAATGGAGTTTAGCCGTAAATTCAGACTGGACCACTAACCTGCATTCCCCAATGACTCGTCATCTACTTGTGATCCAGCCAATCTGCATCAAGTCGTCTTCCTACCTCAGTCAATCATCCTGCAAGGCTTTGCTTATCTCTCCATTCATGGCTCTTCAGCTGAGCCTCATCCCTCTCTCAGGCTCCTCCTGGCTCCCTCCTCTCCTCCAGCATCCACCACCAGTGTCCGGACCCCGGGGAGAAGACTTCACTAATCCTGATCCTAAAATTGAACATCTAAGCTCATAGCCATTCCCAGCTTTCACATCTTCTGCCAGGGTCCAAGCGCTAAAAAACTCTTATTGATTCGTGTCAATAAATCTCTCAAATTGCTTTTTCTGTCTGTGTGAGTCTTTCCAGGTTGAAATACATTTTCTCTCTACATCCATCCTGTTTGCAAAATTTACAGGTGTGTGCATTTCTCTCCAGCTGGGACCCTTATCTATGGCAAGACCAATGCATTCCAACCTGTAAGTGCAAGTGGAGGTGTTTTTATTGCCTTGGAGCTCTCCCCTACCTGTTTCAGCTGCTTCGTGAGATCCTATTAGTTACAGGCGATGCAACGCACATGCCAGTTACATTTTAAGACATTTCTGTTAATTCACTTGAAGTGTTGCAACCCCATAAGGACGTGAGGATGTTTCAGTCTTGGCATGAAGCTGACGAAGCCAGAACACCTTCAGATTCTCTGATGACCAAACCACGTCAGTGGGTGCTGAACAAGCTGCCTCTGCTGCTACCAGACTCCTCCTTCCATGGACACAGATATGCAGCCACCATGATTATGAAGCAGTATGTCCGCACCACAGAGTTGAAGACTCGAAACAGACTCTATTTCTCAGAACCATGTGAGGAAGAGTCATACATTTCAGAAGACAGTCCAAATTCCTCTGAAGACCATCTACATTCTCTCTATCCTGCCTCACCTTGTTTTTTGTTGTTTTTTGTGCACAAAAATAAACAGAACAACAAACAACAATGAAATAAATGTGCAGATGCTAAAGATGTTTTCCAGCCGGACTTGCATCAGATCATCGACTGGCTCTTTTAACCAGTGGTGGATAGTAACTAGGTTTACAGTTACATTTACTTGAGTAACGTTTTGAACAAAGTGTACTCATAGGAGTAGTTTTACTTGAGTAAATATTATTAACAATGGTTGCTACTCTGATTTGAGTAAAATGTCTGGGTACTCTACCCACAATGATTCAGAGCAGACTTATTTTAAGAATGCACCAGAGAGACAAGCCAGCAGTTTAAGTGAGACACAGGATTTGTTGATTTGATGTTATTTTCTATCTGCTGAGCTCATTGAATCATTTAGAGGTCAAAGAGAACATACAGTAACCGGTAAATATAGTCATTGGAAGCATATTTGACCTCAACCTTGTAGAAGACATTTGGGATAAACCAGAGGTTGGTTTTCACATCAAACTGTGAACATCCCCATATCCAGAGGAAGATGTCTGGATATGAACTGTTTCTTGGAATTATGTAGTTTTTGTATTTTTTTTTTTTTTTTTAGTCTTTAAAGTAACACAATTTGTACCTAACATTTTCAAATATCAAATCCGATGTTATGATCAGCCAGTGCTTGACTAGATTTGAGTAGACAAATTTGATAACATTGTGAAAACATTACGTTTTCACAATTTTTGAGATTTGAGTAACGTCAAATCTAAACAGCTTTTAAAAGTATAAACTCAGTAGATTCCTTTAGCACCCCCTGCCTTCAGAAATGCTGCTGACATGCATTGTACTAAGGCAGATGTTCATGTATTTATACATTAGTGTCCTTTTTGCTCTATACCTAATTCATGTTTGTCCAAGAGACCAAAGCTGTCACAACAAAAGAGAGAAATACACGCCGCTGTTAGTGTTATGGCAACAGGACAGCCAAGGTCGTATATTTTAAGTCGTTCTCATTTGCTCAGTGTTCAGAGTCCTTAAATATTTAATGCGGGAATAAATAGATCTTTGCATGTTAAAACAAAATAAATTACATAGCATGATTGTGAGACTGCCTGGTCATTTCTCTACAGAAACGCAGGGATCACTCATTACAGCCGGTCTATATGGTCTAAAATTGGGGGGGGGTTAAAGAGACAACAAGTAGCAAGACAAAAAAACTAAAGTGAGAGACAGTGAGCTGTGTACCAATGTTCAGCCAACAGGACATCCAGTGGTCATGATGTGTGAGGCAATAGCTAGAATAATGAGCAGGCAGGTATTTGGGAGCAGCATGGTGATTTGAAAAGGTTTAATGAAGAACATAATACAAAAACTTACAGGTTGGCACAAAGAGAACAGAGCAAGGAGCACAGACAGAGAACTGGACTAAAACATGTGGAAACAATGGGCACGGTAACAGGAGGATGCTGTGGAGAGCAAAAGAAACCAGTAAGTATCAAAGCTGAAACAGGGGCAGAGAAAAGACAAACCAGAAGACCTAATCAGAGGGTTTCATTTCAGCCTAGGAGGAGAAGGCAGAGCAGTCAGAGATGTGGAACAGCTGAGACAAAATAAAGGAGCAGAGACATGGAGAAAAAGCAAATTAATGAAGGCATGAATGGAGCTGAAGAAGAAACCCAAAGGGAAAAATGTCAAACAGAGATCTAAGAGGAAACAAGACCTCGTCCACACGGAAACGGGGTTAGGTGTTTTCTGCAAACGTATTTTGTCGTTTAGGCTGTGCATCTACACAGATTTTGTAAGACCGTAAAGCATAATATATTTTTTTAAACGGATCCCAGAGTGGATAAATATCAAAACGGAGGTTTTGTTTTTCTGTGTGCACATGAGAGTAACATCTGTTTTGAAATGATCACGCTGAGGCATATAGCGGCTTTGTTATGGCTGTCAGTAGCGTCCTTGGACTCTTCCTTTCTAACGAGCCCACCCCACATGGCGCGTCCCCCGCCAATCCCCATAAAGATCATGATGAACATGCATAGATGTTTGTATCTGATCCCCCTCCATGATGTTACGTCCTTCACATGAGTTATCAGTGCATGTTATGATTTGCATGTTTCTGTGGCACCGTAACGGCACGACTAACGGACCCGGTATATGTTTGTGAAGATTTACTGTGTTTGTCTGCATGTGTAGGAGGCCTAAATGTAAAAGGATCAAAAGAAAAGTACCAGAAAAATTAACTAGAGGAATACACCAAACATTAAAGAGCACAAAGAACCGATATGGCAACACCATACCAACAATAACGAACAGAGAAGAGAACTAAATAAGGCGAGTGAAAACACAGATGAAAATCAAAACAAACACCAATGGATTGTGACATCCAGCTGTTTTAGGTAATGTTTTTTTTTTTTGTTATTGAAGCAACACTTCATTAAATCTGACACCAGATACACATTTCAAACAGAGATCCTAGCATGCTTGTGCTTTAGTCTAATATCATAATGGAAAAAGAGACAAAAGAAAAGCGGGGAAAAAAACACTTTCTTGCCTACTGGTAAAATGTGACTAAACGGTGATTGCCTGCATGGGGCCATACAGAAGATGAACAATAAAAGAACATAAAGGTAATAGTGACTGGAGCATCTCACTGAGGAAGTAAGCCAGTGTTCATAGGATCAGCTGAGAGTAAGAGAGCAGCAAGTGTCGGTCAGTTTAGGGAAAGATTTAAGTCATGAATAGAAATGAGAGATTATTTAATGGAAAGGTGGAAAGGTGGCTTCTTGAACTGCTAAAAGGTGAGAAAACAGGAAAAACTTCTCCTACTAAAGCGTAAAGATACATTCTTATTAATATTAGTTGCTGCGTTTCATTCATCCGATTTTTTTGCAGCTGAGATTGATGCTCATGCTACCTGCTTCATTCCAGCAGCCATCGGTTTTCAGAGAGCTTGATGTTGTCTCTGTCCTGATTCATGACGGACTAAGTTTTGCTCTCCATGCAGATTTGAAAATGCTGCCGCGTATAGCGTTAAATGAATCTCAAAATGTTTCTTTTAATTTAGCTTTCTTGTGTTGTTTAAAGGGTTCTGTTTGAAGTTGCAGCGAGGGGAACCCCATTTGCCATGACAGCTCTAGACTCGCAGGAGTCGTGTCAGAATTTACCTCCTGCCCTTTTCTTTAACCACAACAGGAAATCACCCAGCTGCACTCCAACACAAACAGTTTACACGAAAACGGGCTTTATTTGGAAAAGACGGTTCCTTTCGGTGTCCGTCAGGTGAATTTGTTTTTCACAACCAGAGGGAAGGACGAGTTATTATTATTATTGCCCACCCCACTCTCTGTCCCCTTCTTCCTCCCCGTCCCTTCTGCTTTGTGTTAAATCGATAAAGGTGGCATTCAGCCACTAACGCGCAGTTTTGGCCACTTAGCGGCTTCAACGCTGCATTTCGTCGCTGGGTGTATTGATGGAACATGACAGGCTGTGTTGCTTTAAAGCCAGCACAGAGGACTTTGGGAAAGACACCCCGTAAGAGCCACTAAGGTATGTCAACAAGTGATGATCCTGGTTAATGCGAGGCGTCGGGGTGGGCCAGACATCTCGCAGTTGTCTAACCCACCGTGGCACAAAGGCAAGGAGGGAGTTCAGAGTCTCTGTGTTATTTTGAGCCTCAAAAGAGCCTTCTTGGTGGGCAGTAAAGGTTGCCACGCTTAATCAACAACCATTATTAACTTCCTACGGTCGTCTTTGAATCCCTCTCACAAGTGTTTGAAACTGGAACAAAAAGCATCCACTTCTTATATCACTGAAACCATAGAAGTGCGGACAACAGCTGTGCATAGCAAGGAGATCGGCACAAAGGTAAATACTTCTGATAAAACAAGATTCCACGTGGGCGTCGAGTGTGTAGACGCGACTAAACTATACGGAGCAGCTTATTTGCTGATTTTACTACCAGCGGTTTTACTGTATAAAGCATGAATTTGAAAACAAAACGCAACAGTAAAACTACCCGATGCACAGTTTCGCTGAAAGGTGACGTTATGATGTCTGACAAAGTCAGTGGTTTGTCATGCAAATTAGAGTCCCTGGAAGAGGGCACCAACAAAAGCAATAGGATCTTTAAAAGTCTTGCGGGTTTTGACAATTATTTCACGATACCTTCTTGTATTTTTCCAGACACAAATTTTTAGGTTTCAAATTTTGCTCATTTTAAAAGATAAATGCAAGATTTCAATGAGAATATGCAACAGATTATACTACGGTACAGACCAAAGATGAATGGATGGATGGATGGATGGATGCATGAGACAACAGTGGGACTGGGAAATACTATATTTTTTTCCTCCACACCCAACCAGACATAGAAAATACTGAAATGAAATTACTTATTTCTCCAAAGTACAGGAAGCCTTTGTCTCCTCAGAGAAAATAATCATACTCAACTCGTTTAAAGGCATACTATGCAACATTTTTCAGTTAATTAATGTGTTCCATACCGTTTTGGATGATTAAATGAGTCATTTCAGGTCGAACAAAGGTTTTCTCGGCCGCCCTGGGGGTCTGTGGGGGAAATACCGCACTTGCAATTGCAAGAGCTCACGGCCCGCACACACAGAAGTCTTGCTTTACTGCGAGAACTCCATGTGGTTTTTGCCCTGCCATTCACTATATGCACGCGCGAAAGCAACAACAAAGAACCGCGTGTTAACATCAAATAAGCATGCAAGCTTATCGAGTTTTATTATTATTATTATTATTATCTTTTTTTTTTTTTTTTTATGTTGGCGAGACACTACCGCGGCGGCGGCGGCAAGGCGGCGGCGGCGGCTGCAGCTTGGCGAGGCGGTGGCGGTAGCGTTTTGCCAACATAAAAAAACAAAAAAAACAATAATAATAATAAAACTGGCGAGGCGGCCGCGGTCGCGGCTTGGCGAGGCGGCCGCCGCCGCCCCCGCCGCCGCCGCCTCGCCAAGATAGCGCTGCGGGAAGGTTGATGTTCATACCTTCACTGTGTTTGTTAGTCATTGTTTGTACTGCCGTTTTTTCCACTTTTCTTTGCGTTCGCCTGTCTGCTAAACTCAAAACAACCGCGCCTGGCTTGACGGAGGAACCAGAACAGCTGAGCATCTTTATGACAGTGCACTTTTACTTTCGCCCTCTGGGGGGAGACTCGCTGGAAAATCAACCCCGGTTGCATAGTATACCTTTAATGGTACACGTTAGTCGGGTAATAAAAAAAATGACTGAAGGTAAAAGCAGTTTAATTCAGAGGCCAGTTCAATTGTTCTGACTCACAATCCGGTCTGTTGAGAAATGTCTGCTCTACACCAGCATGGCCTTGGTTTAGACCGTCCATTTGAATTATTAACGCTTTCTTCATAAAACAGAGAAGATTTGTCGACGACGACTACTGAGAGAGCTTCACCTTCGAATGTTGTGACTCATCTACTGACAAAAGGATGAAAAAATGCTTCTTTGGGTTATGATCAAAAGAAAAGGAAAACGGGGGGTGGGGAGTAACTATGATGTCAAAAAGTTCAAGGAATACATTTCAAATCCAAGTGACTGAAGACTTTTATCTCGTTTAGTAGGAGCTGTATCCGGTCATTCAGTCACTTTTGGGTAAGCATCAAATTCATTTCGCAATCACGAGGCTAACATGATTTATGTTTCTGCCGTAAATAAAACACTTACTTTTGGAAGACATCCGTACAGCAGCAGCAGAAAGAGCAGCTGGAAAGAATCCATCCTTTCCTCAGTTTTTGCTCCCAGTTTGGGCAAAAGACCGCTGATGGGAAGTTTCCTCAGTCCTGTTTGGTTCAGGTGAATTCTCCTCTGTAAGAACTATTCAGACATGGGGAGATCTGTGTGTGGTAAAAGGCTGCCGCCGCTCCATCAGACCGCGCTCCTGTCTTGTGCGCTCCTCCAGCAGCAGGAGAGCTGCGTCTACTCCACTGCACCCTCCCCTTCCCCTTCCCCTCACCCATTCACAACTCCACAGCGCCGGTCTCTGTGGGCTGTTAACAAGGCTGTCAGCTCGCTGCGTGTTGCTGGAGGACTGTGTCAGTCAGAGAGCCTGGTAATTAATTCCTGTGTAATCCCTAATATTGCGTTTAATCTTCTCCAAACAAACAGAGGCTGAAGGAAGTCTGACAGGCTTGATGAAAGATGATTTTATCAGATGGAGCATTGTCATGGGCAAATTAAAAATTAACTTGCCGCACACGCACGCCACTTGTACATCTTTCTAAAAAAAAAAAATATCCGTGCACTCTAAAAACTGCTGGGTTATTTTGTGGGTTCTTGATGGGACAAAGGTTAGTTAGTTTTAACCAGACATTAGGTAAAACAAAAAACAAAACAGCAACCTGGTTTCTTGGGTTACAGATGAGACTCATCATAGATCAAAAGCCCATGATTTTCAAAAGAACAACTTGCTTTTGACCTCGCTCCTGGTGACATTAACAATGTTACCATCTAAGGTGATTCTAAGGCCAATAAACACCTATATTTTCAAATCAAAAGACCTTTTCTTTGATATCAATATTATTATTCTTGGGGGGGGGGGTGGTTAACAACATGCTCTACTCCTATTCTACTACTCTGTAACGGAGTAACTAACAGCAAGACAACCTTTGTTGTTAGCAACAAATGTCCTCTCATTCCTGAAATCGGGGACATTTCCAGGGACAGCTTTTGCTGGGGACAGGTCATCAAATATGAGGACTGTCCCTGGAAATCATGAATGACGCAGACTCCAAAACACGCTGGCACAAAAAACAAACAGAATAGAAACATGGCGCAAAAGACAAATGCCGCAATCACAGAAAACAGACAGAAGCAAATTGACAGAAAATGCTGCAAATACCAAAAACAAGAGCAAGTTAAAACAGCTGCAAACTCACTTTACCAAAGTAGACCAGGTCACTGGGGGGAGCCGACCACAAAGTCACATGGGACCAGACCCTCAGTAAAGACAAGCAGGCTAATATTGCTTACGCAAATATACTGATGTTCTATGACATTGTAACAGATTACGGCCATTTATTTTAAAAAGACATGAAGAAAAACTTACCCTTCTTTCTCCACTCCACCTCTTTTCTGGGCATCAAATTAATGTCTCTACTGAGTGTCGGGTTGCATATGACTTGGTGGTTTTTATTATTGTGGGAGACTTCAACTTTCACGTTGACAACCCTAAAGACAGAAGTGCAAAAGAACTGTGTGACACACTTAGAAACTTTGGTTTAACAGCCAACACACAAACAGGGACATATTTTAGACTTGATCATCACTAAAGGTCTAAACATTTCACAGGTCAATGTAACTGATGTTGCATTATCCGATCACTTCTCCGTTACCTTTGAAAGCATCATTTCCAGTGACTCATTTAGCCAAAGAGACATCGTAAGAAAACGTACCTTTAAGGACAATGCCACAGAAATTTTTATTCAAGCTTACTCTGCTACTTCAACCTTGGGCTGCAACTCAGTAGATGAGCTAGTAGATAACTTTCCGGGAAGAAAAAATCTCCTTGGAGAAATGCTCCAGCAGCTAGAAGTGAAAAAAGGGAGTGCCGGAAAGCTGAACGCAGGTGGAGAAAGAATAGACTCCTGGTTCACTATGACATCTATAAAGAGAGACTTTACAGATATAACTTACAACTGAAAAATGCAAGAGAATCTTTCTTCTCTGAGATCATTAAGAAAAACATTAATAACGCTCGTGTCTTATTTTCCACAGTCGACAGGTTAACAAATTCTCCTGTGTCCGTGGCTTCAGAACTCCACTCCACCAGGGCCTGCAATGAATTTGCTAACTTCTTTACTGAAAAAATCCTAAAAATTAGAGGATCATTTTGTACATCCACACCAGCTCCAGAACCAAAGCCGTATTCAGCTGGAACTTATCCTGACAAAATGTCCCAATTCAGCCAAATAAACCACAAAAGCTTAGAGCAGATCATTCAGCAGCTAAGTTCCTCCTCATGCTGTCTTGATGTTCTACCCACAGTTTTCTTTAAGAAAGTTTTACCTGTCATAGCGTCTGATTTGACTCATATAACAAACACGTCCCTTCTGTCAGGTGTTTTCCCCCAGTCCCTAAAAACAGCAATTATCAAACCACTGCTGAAAAAGAATAATTTAGACAAACTTCTACTCCAGAACTACAGGCCCATCTCAAACCTCCCCTTTATCAGTAAGATTATTGAAAAAGCTGTATTTCAACAATTAAACACCTTCTTAACTACGACCAGCCGCTTTGACGTTTTCCAGTCTGGCTTCCGTGCTCACCACAGTCCAGAGACCGCCCTTATCAAGGTGTTTAATGACATCCATATAAATACAGACTGTGGAAGAACCACCGTGCTGGTTCTATTGGACCTCAGTGCAGCATTTGATACTGTTGATCACTCCATCCTGTTAGAACGCCTGGAGAACTGGGTCGGCCTCTCTGGTACAGCTCTCAACTGGTTTAAATCCTACTTAAAGGACAGGGACTTTTTTGTATCAGTAGGTAACTTTACATCAGAGATGACAAAAATCACATGTGGGGTTCCCTAAGGGTCAATCCTGGGTCCCCTCCTTTTCAATATCTACATGCTCCCCCTAGCTCAGATAATAAAAAATAACAACATCAGCTACCATAACTATGCAGACGACACACAGCTCTACATCACCATGTCACCAGGTGACTATGAACCAGTTCAGGCACTGAATAAATGCCTAGAAGAAATCAATACGTGGATGTGCCAAAATTTTCTTCAGTTGAATAAAAACAAAACTGAAGTAATAATTTTTGGACCAATAGAGGAAAGATCAAAAGTTATCACACAGCTTCAGCTGCTTCAGCTAAAAACCACTAATCAGGTCCTAAATCTGGAAGTAGTGATGGACTCAGACCTGAACCTCCAAAAGCACCTAAAGACAGTTACAAGGTCGGCTTTTTATCACCTGAGGAACATTTCTAGGATTAAAGGACTGATGTCTCAGCAGGATCTGGAAAAAATAATCCATGCGTTTATTTTTAGTCGAATAGATTACTGCAACGGTGTTTTCACCGTTCTACCTAAAAAGTGGATCAGACAGCTGCAGCTGATCCAGAACGCTGCTGCCCGTGTCCTCACTAAGACTAAGAAAGTAGAGCACATCACCCCAGTTCTAAAGTCCTTACACTGGCTCCCTGTATCTCAGAGAATAGACTTTAAAATCCTTCTGTTAGTCTATAAATCCCTAAATGGCTTAGCACCTAAATACATTACAGACTTGTTATCAGTGTATCAACCCTCCAGACCATTAAGGTCTTCTGGCTCCAGCCTTCTCTGCATACCTAGAACCAGAACCAGAACTAAACAAGGAGAAGCAGCATTTAGTTCCTATGCTCCACTTATCTGGAACAAACTTCCAGAAACTTGTAAAGGTGCGGAAAGCCTGAGTTCCTTTAAATCAAGATTAAAAACACATTTGTTTAGGATTGCCTTCAACTGTTCTAGTTAACTGAATCACCACTTCTTTGTTCTAATTTCTATCTACATTTTATTCCTACTTGCTTTTATTCTGTTTTAATTTGCTATATTTTAATCATGTAAAGCACTTTGCATTGTCCCTGTACTGAATTGTGCTATATAAATAAATTTGCCTTGCCTTGCCTTGGTCAGCTTGTTCTTCTCCCTAGCAAAGAGGTTCTCATACCAGGAGTCTATTTTAAAGGAGAAAACACTTTGAATGAGTGCCCTACATACCAGTTGCAAAGTGTCTTTACTAACATTGAAGCCACTTAGCTTTCTGGGCAACAAACAAAAGATGACGTCTTGGCTTTTTATACACACAGCCGAGATTAGACTGTAAACTCAGGTTGTCGTCCATGACTGTTTTTTTTTTTGTTTTTTTTTATTAGTTTATTTGTCAGGGACAATGCAGCGCACATTATTACATTCATAATTGTAATAGGCAGAGCCATAACAAAATGTGTAAATGTGTTGCATGAAAGGTTTCTAGCCTATAGGCTAATTTGCAACCCCAGTCCCCAGTCTAGTTATTTAAATTCAGTAACAGTCAACGGTATAAGGGTTTAGTGGCAGTCTAATCCAGCATTTTCTTCTTCATCCACATGTATTGCTTCGAGATGTTCTAGTTAAAGATAACCAATACATTTCCAAACAACACGCAGTACTATAGGGTGATGTGTTGCCATACACATCACTTTGCCTTTAGGGGTAATAGCCACAACCCTGAGGTAAAGTTCCTACAACTTTAATGAAAGGAGAAAACGTAGAAAAATCCTAAAACACAGCATAAGCTCTTAAAACTTTCATTAGATATGGTTTCAGGCAGAGTGCAGCCCAGTGGCCACCCAGGCAGAGGAAATAGAGCACGTCTACAGTAGGTGACCAGCATCTCATTATCATAATGACAGAATGAAGCAGCCAGTTGTGACATATGGTTCCTTAAATAAATAAAGAGACATCTGCTGAACAATTGCATACATAAAGTCCCATTATCCAAAATGCAGCAGGAGTAATGCGTAAAGATGTGTACAGGACAAACATTCATAAGAAATAGATCAGTGCTCTGTCTTTTCTTACTTTCTTTCTTTATAAGAAAGAAAGAAAGAAAGAAAGAAAGAAAGAAAGAAAGTGTGAATCAGGATGCTTCGACTTGCCTGTCACTTTGCTGCTGGTACCCCTGAATTTCTCCTCTGAGGGACAACAATGGATATTTTTATTCTAATCTATATTTCTATTAAATGGTCTGCACTCACTATAATCATTTGCCTCATCTTTTCAACTCACACACTGCTTATTATAAGGTATAGATTTTTTTTATGTCATTAAAAAAATACAAAACAAATCAAAAAACCCAGAAAGAGGGATTTTAGACATTTTTTGGTCACCATAGCTGAAGGAAAGTCACAAAAAGCTGGGTTTTGCGGACATGTATCAAACTGAGGGAAATGGTTTTATCTCCAGGCTGTTCCAGTGTCTTTAAATCCACCTGTCCACTGTGAGACCCCCCGCAGTCACATAGCGTCCTCATCTATCCTGACCATCCTGTCGAGCGTCCAGTCCATGTGTCTGTCCCAGCTGATTGGCCGCCAGTCACAGCTGACTGGACCTCACAGCTTCCTGCTCTGTCTCTGTGAGTGACTTCACTCTCAGTGTCATCCCTCTGCAGGAGCTCATTCATGAATATGGATGGAGAAAACAGAGTAGAGCCACAGTATCAATGATGGCTGAATCATGATGTAAAACACAAAAGTTACACTGAAAGATATTCCAACAGCAGGGTGAGAAAGTTACAAAGTCAACCGAATTTATTTCATTTATGTAGCACCGATTCAGACGTTTCAAGGCAACTGACTAAAACAAATATCCGGCACACAGAGATATACGTTAAATTCTGCCCAATCATGTAGACAGATTCAAAGTCAATTATAATCCAATTCAAAGTGTTACAAAAATCAGCTGATGGAATGTGTCACAATTCACAGCAATCACTTTCTAAATGAGCACAAAGCAAAAGCGGACAGGCAATGCATGGTGACATTTACAGTAATCCCTCATACTGAACATTGATATGGAGACGGTGGAAAGGAGAGTTTCCATGTCAGAACAAAGCAAAACAGATGTGAAAAAACCAATACAAAAAAAGATTAAAAAAATAAAACAACTGGACTTCTATTCTGAAGCTGAAGACGTTTCGCTTCGCATTCAGGAAGCTTTCTCCATTCAAAATGTCTGGAGTAGTGTGGAGTTCTAAGCTTTATAGACCTGAGATCAAAAACTCAGGAGGGTTTTCTCAGTCCATTTTAAACCCAACAGGACCCTCAGAGAGAGGCTGGTCCAGATGAGCGGGGTGGTGTATGTGGTTCAGTGCAGTGAGGAATGTTCTGATCTTTATATTGGAGAAACCAAACTACACAGGAGAGCTGCCTCCTCAGGACAGGACTCAGCTGTCCACCTGCACCTCAAGGATGAAGGACACTCTTTTGAGGACCAAAATGTTCCCATTTTGGACCAAGAAGACAGATGTTTTAAAAGAGGGGTGAAGGAAGCCATTTATGTGAAGCAAGAAAAAATTCAATTCAATTCAATTTTATTTATATAGCACCAACTCATGAAACATGTCATCTCAAGGCACTTTTCAAAGTCAAAATTCAATCAGGTAATACAGATTGGTCAAAAAAAAAATGTTCTAAGAAACTCAGCAGATTGCATCAAGACTTGACAAGCAGCATTCACTCCTGGAGAAGCGTAGAGCCACAGGGAGAGTCGTCTGCATTGTCCATGGCTTTGCCGCAACCCCACATACTGAGCAAGCATGAAGCAACAGTGGAAAGAAAAACTCCCCATTAACGGGAAGGAAAAAAACTCCAGCAGAACCGGGCTCAGTATGAACGGTCATCTGCCTCGGTCGACTGGGGTTACAGAAGACAGAGCAGAGACACAACAAGAGAGACAAATACAAAATTTGAAGTGTGGCATGTAGTTGTATTTGCCCCCATTACTCTGATACCCTTGAATAAAAGTGCAACCAAATGTTTTGCTTTAGCGTTTTTATCTGATAAATACAGTTAACCGTTGGAGGCAGGAACAAGGTTTTGGAGAAGTTTAAAGCAAAAAACACCTGTTTCAAACAGCTGAATTCCCATATCTGCATGTCCTTCATCCCTGCCGGGACCTGACCATTAATTTTCATTTAAGTGTGTTAGAGAAGGGACGCATCTAAAAGCTGCAGGACAGCAGCTTTCAGGGACTAGAGTTGGAGACTCCTAGTTTAGACCTAAGCACATTCATACATTTAAAGTTCAGACCTAAATCTTGTTGAAGATTTGCTACAAGACTTCAACATTTATTGTCACAAACGCTCAAATCTTAATGAGCTTCAGGAATTCTTCAAAGTAGAGAGCACAAAACCTTCAGTCTCGTGATCTGGGAAGTTAGTAGCGACAGTCTGGACCAAGAAGGTGTAGCCCTTTTATTCTTGCATGGCAACGTTCTCCAGTCTCTCGGGTTGTATGGGATAACATGTCACTGTTGTACTTCCTAGTAAATTATTTATGTTAATCTTAACAGCAGGACACAGCTGCAGGAAACAGCATGTGGACTTCAAACAGTTAGCCTGCTCTTATTAGGTCTCACACCCCCAGAAACAGAAGCAAGAGGGATCCAAAGTTCCAAGTGTGTGCAATGATAAAGACTCTTCACTACTCGATTCAAACTTTAAAAAATGCCCCAAACAAGGTTGGTAAAACAAAACAATTCAATCAAAAACAAAACAAATCATTAAAGGCAATGGAGATTACAACAATAGCTACTACAAACTAAAGGGGGGGGGGGGGGTTAGGTTAGCTGCTGCTGTAGCAGCCGCTCCTCCGGCCCGTGTAGCGATCGCCACCTCCCCTCCGCCGCTATTTAATTAGAACAATGACTAGAGCAGAATTAAGTTGTATTTACCGGAGATAAAGAGTAGACTGCAAATTCTCTCGTAGTACGATGCCCCCCCAGTCCATTGGGAGTGTCTGCCTGCACTCTTTTCATTGAAAATATCCATTTCTTTCTTCGTCCTTCCTCCTTCGGTAAACGACAGAAACGTACATCCAACGATTTGGAATGCCTCTGTGTGCAACCGGGAGCACAACAAGTCGTAGGCATTGTTTAGATTCCAAAAATAAACGAAGTAAAAATACGCTCTAAATCACCCGTTTTGTCATGTAGTAGACGAGAACAGTACTGTTTGTGGCTACACGCCGGACCTGGACGTAGCGCTGACGTCACGCGTGAACTACCCTATTGGCTGATTGTGTCATGTGATGTAAACAAAATGACCGCTACTTTGTTTGCTTCGTTAGCTTAGCTAGCTTTAAGGCTGTGTCCACTGCAAGTGTTGAGAGGTGTTTCTCGTCCCTCCGTCGTATCAAGACCTATCTGAGATCAACAATGACCCAGAAAAGACTAAATAGCTTGATGTGCGCCCACACACAGAGGGATCTTTTGACCATAGTGGATGCTTTGAGGATAGCCAGGGACTTCATCCAGCATAATGGCAGACGGAGACACTTTTTCGGGAATATTTAGAGCAGGGGTGAGTTTGACTTTTCTTTTTAAAGCATTTTTATTCTGTAAATATTGTGTTAGCTGTAATATAATGATTGTAAGTGGAAATAAATACAGTGTGTGCTGGAACGTCAGAAAAAAAAAGTTAAATAAATGGGTAGTTCACGTTCATCCGGGTTTTTCGCGCATGCGCGCCGGACTGAAGGGCCCGACCAATTTGAAATGCGTTCCGCGGTCCATGGCAGGGGCCACACCAAATATGGCAATTTCAGGGGATGATCTCCTTTTGTGAATGCTGCTTGTCGGGACTTTGATGCAATCAACTGGGTTCCCATATATAGGACATTTATGACCATCCTGTATAATCTGACCAAATCTGTATAATATTATTGAATTTGACTTTGTAGAGTGCCTTGAGATGACATGTTTTATGAATTGGCTCTATATAAATGAAATTTAATTTAATTAATGATATTAGGAATTGGACCCGATGTTTTCAAACAAACACTGAATGAACGTTTAAAAAGTTTATTAAAGAAGTAGGTGTAGCCGGAGTGGCGAACTTCTGAAAAACGGAACTTGCAGCACTGCAGGGGAGAGAGACAGGTTAGTGGCTGATAGCTTGTACAGGAGAGGGGTGAGTACTTCAAAAGCAGCCACTAACCTTAATTGGATCCGTAGCAGACAAATAATCCAATGAGGAATTTTCCCTCCTGAAAGGGTCAGGCGAGGGAATTGCAATACAGTCCAAGGTCATATCAGGTGATCGGAGATTGGCAGAGGCACAAATGGGGAAATCCAGCAGGCTATATCCGGAGTCCAATTCTAGGTCCAGGAATCCAAATATGAGGCAGAGGTACGAGCGGGCTGGGCTGAGAGTCAGAGTCAGGCAACAGTCAAGGGTCTATGTCTAGAAAATAAGAACCACAGGAGAGTCTGACAAGGGCAAGGCAACAGGCAGAAATCCTAAAAACGATCAAAAGTCAAAACACAGTCAGGTAAGCCAGGAATGCTGGATGGTCTACTCACACGGCGGTTTTTGAGAATCTGGCCCCAGCACTCAGGAGAAGGCAGGCTTAAGGAGCGGCACACACAGGTGAAACCAAGCGAGTAATCAGGGCGGTAACAGGTGCATGCAATCAGGGGATTTAGTTGGAACCATCCAGAATGCTGAGAATGACTACAGCAGTCAACAGGAAAAGAATCACAGCAGTAGCTGTGAACATGACATTTTGAGAGAAGGTTGAGTTTATTTCCTTGAGCTGAATACATCTCAGCCCACCTTTATGTCAAAAGAAGCGTCTGCAGTGAAGCGTTGAGGTAAAACAAAACTGTTTGTTTCAGGAATTGGCAATGAAGCAGACAAAGATTTCTTTTTATATATCAAGGTGTTGTCAGCATGACCTTAAGTTATGATTTGGGAACAAACTGTAGGTAAATGCCTTAATTTCGCAAGTTCCATTCATCTTTACAGTCACAATCTGTATTGTATGTTTTGCTCTCTTGTCAGAAAACTTTTTAATCATGAGCGAAATGTTCAAGAGATGCGGTACCTGCCAGCAAACTGTTAACAATGACTTGGTATTTTTTTTTGGAATAAAAACATTAATGTTGTATAAAACATATTTTACCTTTACAGCAGGCATGCATCCCACACACAGAGCAATTTAATTAAAAAGAAAAAAAAGTAAGACTACCATTATAATCCACTCTGTTGTGACCACACAATGTGTTTTTCCATTAGTCCTCCTACTGCCATTGCTGCCGTTCGCCCGTGCACCAAGCAGAGTCCTGTCGCCACCTCCATTTTTTATTTTTTTTTAAACCCGAGCCACAACCAGAGGTGAAGGTGAGAGCATTAGTGTGCGAGGGCCATTGTCAGCTTGTGATTCAGGAGTTTGCAGGCAGGACTTTAGCCAGCTGAGCCTGGTCAGAGCGAACAAAGCAAGAGGAAATTGGGAATGAATTTTTAAAAGCTACACTGCTTTAAATCTAAAAGCAACTCTTTGTTGTTTGTGAACAAGAGGAACAATAATAATAATGCTGACCTTGCTGATTCAGATGAACTGGAGCTGGGAATCTAAAGCTGAAAGTAGATTGGTGAATGAATGAACATTTGACAGGAAGTGTCCAATTAGCTTTGTCAGTAGTGCTTAAAAGAGCCCAATACTTACAGTGTTTTCAGTAAAAAATTAAATAAAACTATACCTATGGGGTACCATTGAAAGGGTATCAAAAGACTGCCTATATCTAAGTACTTAAGGTGTAATTACCGATCCCTACTGTGTATGTACAGGGTATTAACAGCATATATGGAAAAACTCACTCATTCTACAGAGCAATTCTGCGGGAACATGCTGTACTAGAAGGTGTGACTCTATCAGATCATATAACAACGGCATAATTGTGTTATGCTGCCCTGCATTACAGCACTGTATGAGGAGAGGAGGCTCTCAGGTAAATATCCTACAGCGAATATATCATCACTGCAATATTAATGTGTGTATTGCTCTTATCACAAAAAGCCCTGTTTGGTATGTAATATTGTGGGCTAATTTTGTAATCTATTTGCTGATGAGTTACATGCCAGCATATTATTCAGCCTGTTGGATGGAGTGTCGATGCAGCCGGTGCCGACACCTGACCAAGCTACCGTGCTCAAGATGCTAAAGGTTACAGAGAGTGTGAAAGCCCCGATGAGAAAGAGAGCATGCATCTCGTTGTGACATGTTACACGTAACACAGCTGTTGAAAGATTTGTGTAGCATGACCACCAGAGAAGAAACATTGGCTTCTCTAAGAGCACTGCAAGGAGAAGAACCGGCAGGATTTTTTGTTTATGCAATAACAAGCGACGTAGTTACATCTGGTAATAATTCATTAGTGCACTGCAGGTAATCTCAGTCTTTCCCACCCTGGCTACACACTCAACCTAAAAACAAAAAGATACCACTTAAACAACAAATGTGGTCTCAGCGATCTTAAAAGCATGAGTAATGTCAAATTAAGCGCATAAAAAATTGGTAACTAAGTGATAGTCTTACCTCTGTTTTTGTCTGAGGCAAGATGTTTATAATATTTTTATTATATTTCAGGGGATAAAGGGATTGTTATGACAATATTATCTTGTTTAAGAAGTGAAAGTTTATGCTCCCACTTTTGTTTTTACCCACATTAGTGCAATGGACTATTTATTTACATTTACAAAGGTGGAGCAAAACCGGGGATGTCATAAATGATGCAAGACTTTCCTATTTGTTGCAGGACTTTATGCCTCAAGCATTGGTTCAAGTTTCCTTTTATTTAGACAGTTTTGGAGCATCTTTACAATCAGAGGGATTCTAGTGTTTTTCTGCAAGATTTTGAATATTTGACTTATGATCCAAAAGCTTTAGAAAGTGGGTGAATGAAATCTTTTAAATTGAAAGAAAGACAGATTTTCTAATAATAATAAAAAAAATTCACAAATGAACTACTGCAATCTGTGGTTCAACTTAAGAGCCTCATCCCAGATGCGTACACAAATAAAGTAGTTTTCAAAGGAAACTATAGTATAATTTTTCAGTTTTTGTCCCTTACAGATAGGTTTCCCTCGATCATCATCCATGAGTTAGATATGCAACAAAAAGTGGAAATATCTTTCTAAGTTCAAATCAAATACACTGTTTCAAAAATACGGACAAAAAAGGCACGCAGCAGGGAGTTTCCACATTCCCTTCTACAGCCTGCCAGATGCTCCAGCTGTTTAGGATATGCTTCCTTCAAGGAATTCCCATTTCCAGAAGGTTATTTTAGCTTTGCCATGGCAGTTTCTTTGTGCACAGCAGAGGTGTGGTAAACACTGCTGCAGGTGGCTGGCAGAAGTGAGAGGCAGAACATGACACACATGGTGCACCATAATGGAGGTACATGCCGTCGACAGCAATCATATTGACAGCCAACCTGATTCTCTGTCTTAAAAGGTCTGGAAGGGCAGCGTGCCAGCTGTGGCACAGCCAATCAGCTGTCATCTTTCAAACACTGCAACCGCACATCCTCGGCATTGACTGACGGTTCGAGATGCTCTGATCCGTGTACACTTGACAACCAGGCGAGATGTAAAATAGCTGCAAGTTTCTTTAATATATTGTTGACTTGAAATTGGACTCATTGCACATTTATTCAATTTCCAGTTCAAGCATTTCCCTGTGCAAATTAACTCAATCTACATGCACTATTACCAGCAGCTCTTTATATTTACAAATTCCTCTGGGATCTTCAGTTTGTGACAAGTTGATGCAGGAGCAGGTTGTAAGGGAATATTAGACGTAAATTTGCAAAGAAATACGTGCCAGCAAACAGGAAATTCACTCATTATCCTCGTGTGACGTTTTATATAAACCCAAGTTTCATTCTTTATTGTTATGTAATGTTCTAAATAAAGATTAGCCTGATGTAAAGTGACATATCTTTCTCCCAAATTCTGCAAATCTGTTCCCGAACAAAAACAAGCAAGAAGGGGAATCTGTAATCAGAACGATTAACACAATCATTTATAGAAAACACCATCCATGTATTGCTGAAGGGTGACAATTAGTTATTTGCCATAGAACAATAATGAGTGTATTCTATCAATACTAATGACGTTAATGAAAGTCTTTTGGTTTGCAATGAGCTTAGACAATGCATCACTGTTACTTGCTTACATCGATTATTCTTCCTGCTTTCCACCGGGATGGGCGATCATTTCAACGGTTAGTTGAAACAGACAGTATTTGCGGTAAGATGCACTTGCAGCATAGCACAAATGAGGGTCTGAATTTGTTAACTAAATGTCACATAAGTCTGCAAGTTGTGTAAAAACAGGAGCAGGCAAGTCAGCAAAGCTGTAATAAAAACTACTGGACATGACTTACTGAGTAGATATTTAGTTTTACTATTGATTAATGCCTGATTGCCTAAGAGTTTTCATGGAAAGCCCCAAAACAGTAAATTTCATAAAAACAAGAATCCCAACAGCTGAAATGACATGATTTGAAGAGTTACCTAATATTGACACATTTAGTTAAAGTTGTATTTACTTTAGGTGCTTTAGCTCTTGCTCACACTGGAATAAGATCACAGAATACGGAAGGTCTCTGCAGCGTCTTGAAGAGATCACCTGGAGTGCCTTAAAAATGTGCCGCTCTCCCGTTATGTGTGATGCAGCATTACCATAAGTTTTCAACTTAACCACATTCATCAAGCTGCTGACATGAGTAATCCACACATAAGAGAAGAAAAGTTGACATGCACCATCATCATGCCTCTTCAGTTGATATGCACCATGCTCTCAGCAGAGTGGGGCTTATGGCTGTGGAGAAGCATCCACACATCATATTGCTCATATAGGCTGATTAATGATCAATCAGAAGTATGAGTGAATTTGTGGACAAAATTCTTTCAGACGTCCAGTTCTGTTTGTTACATAGTCCTTACTTTACTCCGTAAATGCAACCCCATGCAAGGAGGTGTTGCAGAGTTGGAGAGCTCTTTCAGTCACAGACTGCTGAATCCCAGATGCTCAAAGGAGTGTTTCCGCAGGTCGTTCCTACTAGCTGCTGTTAGACTTTATAATTTCTACCTTTTTTTTTTTACAATAACCCTGTATCAATAACTCTGCAATATTTACTATAGAACATAGAGCATAGAACAAAATTTAGATTAGATTAGATTAAATCCGATTGTTGTTGTTTTTTCTACATTACTATAAACTGTGTGTAACTCTCTTTGCCACTGTCACGCCGGCATTTCCCCATCATGGGACAATACAGGAATTTCTTATCTCATCTTATCTCATCTTAAATGACAAAAAAACATGAGCGAACCAGAGTCTGAACATAGTCATCTTAAGCAAAAGCAAAGTGAAAGGAAGACTTGGCATGAGAGGCTTAAGACAAAGAGTTTCCATTATTACAGTTGTATGCTTTTATGGAGCACAATCAAGAACTTCAATTTCATCATCATTTCGAAGGAGAACATTTTTAGTCATCCAACCTTTTAAAAAGTTTAAGTACATAGCAAGACATGCAGTTTAAATACCACATGAGGCATGCACAGCAATGATATGAGACACCTTTAAAAGTGCTGAAATGGGAACACCAGAAACCAAAAAAATAATAATGGCCCCAAAAACAGAACCCTGTGGTACACCATCATGAAGATGGCTTATGTAAGACCTGTAATTTAAAGCAGCGACACAGAAGGACCAATCAGAAAGATATAACAAATACTGTTAAAATTAAGGAAGATCTTGATACACAAGCCAGATCTGGTTGTCCACTGTATCAAATGCTGAGGTTCGGTCCAACATTAGGAGGACAGAACAATCCTGTGTTACTTTGCTCCAAGAAATCATTAAAGTCTCTGAGAAGAGTTGTCTCTGTTGAATGACTTTTACAGAAACCTTAAACTATCAAGAATGCTGTATTTTTTTAAAGAAGCAGTTAATTGCTTAGCCACAATCTTCTTAACAATCTTGATAAGAATTTTTTTTTTATTTATTTGATTATTAGAAAGTTATAGAGTAATGGAAGCCAACAATATTAAGATCACATCATAGCAAGAGGAAGAAAGGTAAGAAGCGTGTAATACGAATGCTACTGCTGTAGAGAAGTCTGTAGAGATGTGTACTCAGAGGCAGGAGAGTGACGTAAAAGACGGCTGAAATGCAATATGACCGTTCAGACTTGAAAAATACACAACATGTATCCGATCTAGTACCACATATGGAAGCGGCACAAATCTAATTTTTCTTGGGGGATGAAAGATCGGAATTGAGCCAGGCATTGAAAAGGACGGACACGGGTCACATACGGTCAAAAAGATCAGATCTGGGTTGCATTTGCCTGCAGAGTGAATGCAGCCTTGGTGTGTGTGTGTGTGTGTGTGTGTGTGTGTGTGTGAGCTCTGATTGCAGAGTGTAACCAGCAGGTATGTCCTCACAGCTGGACTTCATCAGCCTAATCAGGAGGAACATGATAAGGAGCGGACTCCCTGAGGCAGAGGCCAGAGCTTTTTGCTAACATGAATGCTAATCAGGCCTACAGTCCTGTGCTTACCTCCTTGCTGCCTTAATTTTAGGTAACCAGCTTCCCAGTTCACACTTTGGTTCCTGGCCTCCTTTCTCTCAGAGTTCATTCTAGTTTTTACCTAAACTCTCCCTCTGTTCCTCATGTTGCTCCCCTGGTTCTCCCCTGGTTCTGGTTGTCAGAACCCCTCGACAACAAGCTCCATTCACTCACCTGCCAATCTTAGCCTCACTGGATGAACTCACCTTCCTCCCTTGGAACGCCACAATCTTTACAACAATAAGCCCGATGTCTCATCCATCGATTCCATCATCCACTTCCCACATCTTAGAACAACTTGCCCATTCTCCTCAGTGCCGTCCTGGATTTCTCCTGTGGGCCCAGAAGCACCACTGATACATTAATTTAGTTGTGTCAGCAAATTGTTCTACCTTTGGTTCCATAATTGTTGTCTCCACCAGGGTCTTAAACCAAACCAACCTGACTTTTCCCCCCCTGATCAGCTCCACCCATTCTGGTAATTAGTTTCACTCCGTTCACCTGCTCACTCCTCTACCTACACCTGCCTCTGTCTCCTGCACTCTGCCAGATCATTGTCTTTCATATTACCCAATTGCCTCTGGATTTCTGAGCTTACTTGATCCCTGCCTGCATTGTCTGCTGAACTGTGTACCGACCTTGGACTGTTATTCTGACCAACGAGCCTGCCTGTCCCTGCATTGTCAAGAAAACTTCCAATAAACCTTCTTTAATTATACCTCCTGTTTGTCTGGCTGAATACTGGGTCCATCTGTCCCCGTTCCTGACACTGAGATACCCACAGAGTAAGTTGCAAAGTGGCAGAAGGATAACGAACTCGATGCTTTTTGAGTGGCCATCACAAATTTAAATCAGTATGATTTGATTGAATCGACTTTGTGAAGTGCCTTGAGATGATGTGTTGTGAATCGGTGCTATGTAAATAAAATTGAATTGAAGTGAATTGAATCTCCGTCTCGCTGAAAATGTGTGGGTGGTCTGAAAAGCTTGTGCCAAAATTCATGCAACCTATTAATAGAAGCTTGTGAAACGATACTTAAACTGTTTGAACCACAGCATACAGATTAAAAGATAATGCTGCCAAAAATGAAGGAAATGTAAGTAAGTTTCTCAATTAGAAGATGATTTAAATTACTATTTTTATCCTGGCGTCTAACAAAAATAAATAAACTTGATAGTCTTGACCAATGTAAAATATGAAAAGTTTGGATGGGGAAAAAAAAATTGTGCCTTTTTACACAGAGTATGTAAAAATATGGTTTAAGCTGTGTATAGTAGTATAGGGAAATTTCCCTGACAGTGAGGGCTGGGAAGAGGGCCCAGAAAGCAGCAGCGACAAAGCTTTTAGTCACATTCATGGGATTAGAATATTATTGAAAAGGTAATTTGCTTCAAAACCCATTACACGTACTGATGTTTTCAAGCCTTTATTTCTGTTAATCATGATTATTTTCCACTTACAGGTAATAAAAACAAAACTTTCAAGATTATTTATAGATTATTTTTAACACAAATGTGCGCTTCATAAAGAGTATGTTTAGAAATAAAGGTTGTTTTTAAAAAGTCACTTTTAATTTGATAAACAAACCTCATTGGATCGTATATTTAATTCATTGAAAATGACTGCATGTGTTAAAGGCTGATGCCTGTATTTAATTTATTTTTTATTTATTTTATTTTAGTATGCTGTAAAGCAGCAACATGATTAAAGATTGTAGAGATCATAAGGTGGCTGTATTTTGTTGGTAAAAATTATTTAGAGCTGGCTTTAAGGACAAAACACAAAACCAGCCGCAACATTTTAAAACACTAAAGCTCTAAATTTTAAAGTGGAAAGGCTCAAGGACAATCCCTGCACCTCTTCCTCACCCATTAATTGTGTCCTGATGATGCATCATTTTGCAAACAGCAATCATAAATCCATTAAAATAAACAAAGTGGTGAAGCTGCGGAGAGAGAAAATTGTTTTTTTTTAATCCATCAGGTGCAGCTGACAAAAGTAGCGAGCAAACAATACAGCCTGAGACGAGCTGCCGTCAGCACAAGACGTTCTGAATGCTTAACGTTCCGATAAGATGACAGAATCTGCCACTTGGCTGAAGGATTTTCAAATGATGCCCACACAGCAAGGAGCGATGTGACTGTACCGAAGTCAGTGTCACGTTAGCCTCCTCCACTGAAACTCATCAAAGCCTTCAAAGTACCGCAGGAGTGTCAGAGCTGCTGCAGAGAAAAAGCCCCGTCCATCTGTGACAGAGAGCCGCTCCTCCTCCCAGGAGAGAAATTAGCTTCGCAGAGTGCCATTTCGCTCCGAGACGTCACCTTTGAACCTAAAGTAATAACGTTCCCGGGGTGTGAAATGGTTGGAGCACATCAGACGTGCGGTATTTGAAAGACTTTGACGGTTTGAGACACCGTCGTATGGCGAACAGTTTTAAAACCTCAGTTCAGAGGACATCTGGCTAAACGTCTTGCAGATGTAAAGGGCCTTTCAACATTAAAATTCATAGCATCGATTCTAATTAATTAGTTCACTTAAGAATATTTATGCCCGTGGAGTTAGATATTATTTTAAAAAAGAGTGCAAATACTTCTCTCCCTAAATGAGGCTGGCTTTATTTCAGTCCTGACCCGTTAAAGTGCAACTACAAAAGAAAACCGTTGTCAGTTTTATAAGCTGATCCTGACATCTTTACATTATTATTATTATTTTTTATGTTTTGCTTGTCATTCTTGCTCAGTTCAAATCTTGGATGTTAGGTCCCAATTTGTTTCTGATCAAGCTGGGACAAATAATCCCTCCCGTGTGTCTCCTTTTGATGCTTTTTGACTGGAATCCCACCTGGAGTACAGGCCAGATGCTGAGACCGCCAAGCAGCTGAAGAGATGTAAAGCCGTGCCACATCCCATGAATTAGAGCATTTAGGCTCTGTTGTGTTCGCTAAATGTGTCATAGCTTTCAATGGGAGCAGTGATTCAAAGAGTCAAATTATACATAACGGACCACCATGATGACACTGACAAAAACCGGAACAGGTGCATTTTCAGGCAAAAATTAAATCCTGCTTTTCAAACTGCCCACACCTTTAAAAGCCAGACAAGACACATTTCCTTTGCTTTTTTCCCCCCTCTCTGTTTCAATAACCTACCAATGTATTATTCAGGTGCCATTTAACGTGCCTTACAGCGAGGAGGAGTATTAGTGCATTCAGCTCACTCAACAAGGACAACTTTAAATGAAATCCTACCTAGCAGAAACTCTGACTCACGCTCCTGGAAGTTGTTCTTTTGTTTTCTAAGTAAAAGCCGTGACGGCTTAAAAACTTAACAGTACTATCAAAAGTGCAGGTATGTCTCACTATAAAAGTCCAATCTCCCCCTACCCAGGTACATAAAAATTATACAGTACATCCCCATAGCAATTTAGGTAATACAATGGTGTGTCGAAATGGCTTGTAGATTCCATATTTGTCTTTTCTTGCTTGTATTGGAGAGCTGCTATCATGTTGGGAGCTGTGCACAAAATGCATGTTTTTCACTGCTTCCTGCATTGAATTACCCAGACATTTGTTTTGCTGTCTTTTTTAAAATAAAACCTCAAACATCCTCCCTTTGAAATCCAGTATTTTGTATGCATACACCAATTGAACTGAACTGGTGGAATGGAGAAGAATCATTGTAAGTCGATGCATGCAGCCCTGCTGAGCAAGTTTAGTGTCAGAGATAAACAGATTCACAGCAAAAACAAATATATTTTTAAGCAATAATTAACTTTTTACCTATGAATGCAGATACAGTTGGTAGTGAGTGACTTTTAACTCCAATTAGTCCCATTACAGGCCTGGTCAAACTTCTAGAATTGTGTCAATTGTTTCTATTTTTAAATGTTGGTAAATGTTGAGCACAGTGTGTTTGTCTTGATTACATAATTCTGTAGTTTTATCAGAAAATATCATCTGCACCATATAAGCTTATGTTGTAAGAAACCAGTTTACCCTGACAAATTTAGCAGGTATGGGTCAGATGAGTTATCATCAGACTATTCATCTTAAATCTATAATCAGAAAAAGAGTAAAAAAAAAAAATTTGTAGTCAAAATTAAACCGACAGGAGAGAATATGGTAATAAGAAGTATTATATACATCTGCATGAGGCCAGTGTGATTTAATAAACTTTATTAAAAGGAATTATTAATAGTTAATACCCAGCTCATTTGGCCTAAAATATATTTAAATTAAATGTTTTAACAGACAAACTTGTCTTCTGTATTTGCGATAAAAAATAAGCCAAATAAAGTCATAGGGTACCATTACAGCAGACATAATACAGTTTTTCACAATAGCTAAAAACACATTTCTTGAAACTTCATTCCATTTTCTCAAAACCTTAAACACAAATCCAAACAATGTGTTCAGTTCACACACACAGCAAGCAAAAACAGATTCACCTCAGAGCATTCATTAGAGACCACAGAAAATAATTCAAGACACAGCAACCAGTGCAAGGAGCTAACATATTACCTAAATGTTTATTGTTAAATTTACGCAATATGAAATATCTTTTAAACAAAATGAAAATCCAACAAATGGGAAAAAAGGGAGAAAAAAAGGCTTTATTGGCCGAGATTCATTGACCAACAACTTGTCTTTGTGCAGGGTCTGGCCAGAGGACTCCATCCACATCACAGGCTTCACTGCAAAAACGGATCTAAAAATAAGTAAAATGTTCTTAAGGTTAGTGTATTTGTCCTTGATTTGAGCAGGTAAATAAGATGATTTGCCAATGGAATAAGATTTTTGCTGCTCAAATCAAGGACAAACACACTAACTTTAAGAACATTATACTTATTTTTAGGTCTGTTTTGCAATGTATGTTTTCCCTTGCCAAACAACGGGAAAAGAGCCCTCTGGTGTGCTGAACCCGGCCGTGACAAGAACCAATAGTTACTGTATATCATCACAGATCGGTTCCATTGCCTGCAGTAAATGTTCCCTAGTACAGGGCGGTCGGTCATAGACCTTCCACCACCATGTAGAGAAGAACCCCTCTATTGGATTCAGGAAGGGGCTGTAGGGTGGCAGTAAAACCCTCCTGAAGCGCTCGTTGTTGGTGAACCACTCGTGTATCAGGGCAGCATGGTGAAATGCAAACTAACATGGTGTCCCAAACTATGCCATACATTGGATGCACTGCTGATCCCGATGTTCACGTGCAATCATAATGTCCTGTAGACTACCCAGAACGGTCAGGAGATATTCGGTGTTATATTGCATGCCGGTGGAGAACCTCCAGGTTACTTATGGCTGCACAAAGGGTGACCTGTTGATAGGTTAAGTACACCGGCCTGCTCCTGCATATCTATTGAAGGCCCATCTTACCCCGGTTCCAGATTTGGCAGTAAATGAGGAATACGTCAATCAGAGGTAAAACATTGTGATATGCATATTTAATTTATTAGGAATTAAATATGGAGACAGAGTATTACATTACCATTATAAGATGTCCTCATAGCGATTGGCTATGCAGGATTCTGTCTAACTTTCACAAGTCTGAACACATCTTTTTAAGGGTGAGACCCTCCCATGTTTTTTAAGAGGAGGGGGAATCTGTTTCGAACAAAGGAACTGTCCTTTTCTGACCTACCCCCTCCTGCAATAAACCTAAAGCTGCATGTGTTATTCTACCCAGCAATAGGGGGGAGACATACCTTACTGCCTAAGATATTTTTCTCAATACTTGCCACCGTGCTTGCCTGGAACTTCTACAATGGCATGTTTGCCAACTATGTTCCTGCCTCTATGTCAATTACCTGTTCGCTTCTCTGAGTGCCCTGATGATGCTGGCCACAGAGAAGCTACTCATATTAGGCTGGACCCTTTGTCCTGCTTCTCTCACTTGCCCAGGAACAAGAACATGGTATACAATAGTTGCCCGAACTTCATCAGTGATGATTACTATCTGTCTTCCTCTGCCTCGTCCTTGTCTCCTTCCTCCTCTTCCACCACCTCTACTACGTACTCCTCTGCCTCTCTGTATGTTTCTGTCCATTGTAGCTCTTCGCACATGTGCCACCTGTGCTTCAGACAAGGCTTTCGCACCGCCCAATTGGCCCAGTCACATCATTAGATACACGTGTGTTCAATTTTGAGTTGCTGTGCGTTAAAGATGACAGCTGTGTTGGAGTTGTGTTCATATTTTTGCTGTAAGTGTTTAGAATTCTGCAACACGAGTGAATCACAATGTGAAATGTGTTTAGTGACTGAGAATGTGTTTGAAGGTTTTGCAAATAAGAGGAGTGTTTTGCAGATTGTGTCTAAGTACAATGAAAGGTGTTTGAGGTTTGGCCAAGATTGTGTATGGTTATAAAAAAACAGTTTAGAGAACTTAGAATTGGGTTTTAAGAATGGGGTTTGATGTTTTTAGCAGATGTAAAAAAAAAAAAAAAACTGTAACTCCGTCTAAATGTTCTCTTGGCACCTGGTGACGGTGACCATAGAAAACGTAGAAGACGCAGGAAGGTATCCTCAGCCAGCTGAGATACATTTGAAGCAAGTGAAGTTTAGACTTTCTCATATGATCTTTAGGAAGCAAATGCACGGGCTTTGTTTGTTACCTGGAAGGATAGACAGGGCTCCATTAGGGCAGGTTCTAATACACAGCGGCGGGAGAGGAGAGGAGAGGAGAGGAGAGGAGAGGAGAGGAGAGGAGAGGTGAGGTGAGGAGAACAGAGGTGAGGAGGTGCTGCAGCAGCTGCAGCACCGCGTGTCTTTTCCACCCGTCTGCTGCGCGCAGCACGTTCCATTTGACAGAGGCACGCGGCAGGGTTACAGGGGTAGTTCTTATCGGGCAAATTTACAGAAAATGTGGTGCACTGAAAAAATAAGCTTTTAAATCCAGAAAGTCACCTCGCCACAATACACTGCTATAAACTGGAAAACATAATATGGAAAAGAAAGAAAAGAAAAAGAAAAAAACATCAGGAGGGCACTTTTGGATGGATGGATGGATGGATGGATGGATGGATGGATGGATGGATGGATGGATGGATGGATGGATGGATGGATGGATGGATGGATGGATGGATGGATGGATGGATGGATGGATGGATGGATGGATGTGCCAATTTCCACACAGATTTCTGGTCACATCTGGAAGGACATTGGTTTTATGAAAGGACACTGGCTGCCACGAGGTTATCTGGGCGGCCTTTATATGAACCTCAAAGTTAAAATCTTTTAAACTTTTTGGGGGGTTTGGGATGCCTGACAAAATACCTCTTTATATACTCACACTGAGCCTACTAATGGAGGCTGGTTTTATTACTGTTAATCAAATGGATGGAAGCTAATCTAAACTAACTTGGAAAAAAAAGTTATTGCCCCTTAAACTTGTAGAGTCATCCCCGGTGGCAACAACTACCATCAAGTGTTGAAATAACAGGGAAGCTTTCTTAAACGTCGCTGGGGGAATACTTTAGCTAAGGCTTACATCAAGAATCGTTTACATTCTGCCAAATGGGAGGATTGTCAACTAAGAGCAGCCTGTTTAAAGTTATTCCACAGTATCCCAATCACATTTAAGCCCAGCCTTTGACAGTGCCTCTCCAAAACTTACATTTATTTTATTTATTTTTTAAGCCCTTCAGTGATGGACCTACTGGTGTGCTTCAACTTGTAGGTGCTTCTTTCTGTATAACTCAGGGTTTCTCACCCAACGGTGCTCATTTTTCTATAGTTTACTGTATCACATAAAAACAGTTTAGTTTTCGTCATATTATTGGACTGTGTGCATTTCCATCATCATGGTAAACCAATTCAGGACAAAGGTTTTTCTCTGTTATCAGACTGAGAAAGAAAATCAAACAAAACAAAAAAGGTTCAGAGAAAAATTTACTTTATTTGCAGCATCCTCGTCGTCTAACCTGCCAGGTTCCTGCTGATCACCAGGTTTAGTACATGTCCTCAAATGTTATTACATAATTTTGTACCTGAGTGTATTTTTCCTGTTTTTACAGAAGACAAAACCATATGTTTGTGAAACTGTCCAGTGAAATTACATCACTGCCAGACGAAGGAGAGCATTGTGACCTGCTGTGTGTAGAATACAAAATAAAACTTTAACCGCAGGTACATAGAGAGCACAGACAGTACGGACAGCTGCTGCAAGCCAAAAGTTCAGTGAACAGATTTACACAGAGACGCTTATATTCTCTGAACTATGGATGAACCTTGCTTTTGTTAGCAGCTTGTGTTGGTGAGACACAGTGAGTGTTACTCAGCAGGAAAATGAAAAAAATTAGAAAAGATTTACAAATAAAGCCTGCATAAGTGGGCACACCTTTGAACAAATATGTTATTGTGACGTTTTTTCATTCCGTTTTAGCAGTAGTTCTCAATTTCACATTTGCAATCATTTATAAAACAGATTTACTGTAAATTAAGTTCAGCTCTTCTGGTGAGAGTGTCCTGCTAGTTTGCATCCTGTAGCTAAAACCACAGCAATCCATACCCTGGACCGGTTTAGTGATCGGTTTACATTCCTACTCTTACCTATCGTCAAGAAATTTGGGTCATGACCAAAAGAACGAGAATGAGGGCACATGGGTGGATGGAAACTCAACCATCAGGGAGGGGGTCGGAGTAGAGCCCCCGCTCCTCCACATGGAGAGGAGTCAGCTGAGGGGGCTTTTGTTTCAAACGCCTCCCTCTGGAGTTGTATACGGCTTGTTTCACTGAATTAAAACAGTTCTACAAAGAAAAACGGTCCTCATTTCTTAAACAATGATGTAAACCCCACTTATTGCAATTGCTTTCTTGGAGTTGTTGCTGCCAAAGGTCAATTTTTACACAGGTCCAGGCGGATTTTCCCACAGTTAATGAAATCTTCATTTGAAAACTGCATTTTATATTTAACCTGTTTATCTTGAAATTAGTTTGATTTGAGAAGCATGACGAAGAAAAGCAAAGATACATGATATCTAAAGGGAAGAAAAAATAGGTTCAGCTTCTATATTTCGATCAAAGAATTGGTCATAAAGTCGAGTTATCTTTTTTGGATTGAAAACCTAACCCCATATACTTACCCAAACTTATGTAGAACATAGCCTTTTACATTAAGTCAACGGAGGAATTTATCGAGCTATTTATTACATTATTTAATTTAATTTATTTTTTTAACAAATAACCCAAATTGGGAAGCTTTAAGTGAGAACTGAATGGTTTTCCTGCAGAAGTAACCTTATTTTTTTGTAGTTCAGCAACCACACATGCATTGTTACACATCCTTGATTGTATCAGATTGTATCACAGATCAAAAAAGACTCAGTGTTGGAGCCAATGTCTCTATAAAAAGCTTAAAACAGGTGTTTGCCAAAGAGGAAAAAAATAACTAAAATTGGGAGTGGACGTTTCCTGTTTCCATTCGTATGCCCAGCTGCTAAATTTAGCACGCACACACCTGCCACTCTTCACCCATCACCATCAGCCATTTCACCCGTTCTCCCCAATGCCTCTACACCCCCAGCCCTGCAGAATATTGCTTCAGCTACCTGTCATTTCGATTGTGGTCGCACAAGCGGATTTGCACTTACCGAATTTAGAGCAACCGGCTTGTGGATCACTGTGTGTGTTGACCTCCTGCCTTTACATGGTATAGATGGCGGCTGCGGTGTTTCCACTGTCCGATTAAGAAAGGTTGGACCCAATGAGGACCAATGCCAGGTTCGACGACGGGAGTGGAAAGCCTTTCCGCTTAATCATTTTTGTCAGATAAAGACAGACAGTGTTGATTTTTTTTTCCGTCCTGACCTGTCCTTGTGTGAATAATGACTCCTGCTTATCAAAAGCAAAAGCAGTGCCTCTGTGACTGTGAGGGCTGGTCTATCTCCCGTTTCCTTCTTTGGCCACTGGATGATATTGTTCTTCTTTTCACTTGTCAAAAAGAAAAAAGGAAGCCCGACTCCTGTCATGAGAGTGTTTTAAAATGTCAAAACGTTGTCCCTTGTTATTACAGGGGTAGTACTTGTTATTCAAAATTTAAAAGCAACCGTCAACATGATAATGAACAATGTGAAGTTTTAATTAGTACTTGTGAGCCTTATAAGGCAAAGAGTTGTCTAGGCTTAAATCGTTGTGCCAAATAGATTTTTGCAGATATATGTATTCAATACCTCACTGAGTATGAAATCAATGCATTATTGAGAAAGATATGCATTTTAGAAAGCTAACTAGCCTTGCAGACATGAGACTATACCAAAACGTGTGCTCTGTAGCATTCAAACCATAACATTTTATTTTTACAAATGCAAATTCAGCTCTAAGGTTTACAATATCCTTGAGTCATCTTGTTGCCTGTGCAAAGCCTTAATAGCTCATTTCTGTGACTCATGTTTTAAATCGTATTCTAACCTGCCTGTAAAAGTTCAGTTTGAAAATATGTCTCTGTTTTAGATGATATTGTTTCCCTTTTCAATGCTCAGCTAATCTTTTTCTCTAGTTCTCAAAGATAAAACCGCATCTCTTGCTTCAGAACCCAAACTGAAAAACTACAAAATTAATTTCAAGCATTGGGAATTGAGGACTCTGTTAATGACTATCTCCCACTTCATCGCTGGGTGTCCCGAAACATATTCACATTTTGGGGACATCTTTTGGTTTTTGTACTTGATCTTAAAATTGTGCGGTATTGTACTAAACTGCTTCATATCTTGATTTGGCAAACTGGAAATACTTTTACTCACCTTGTTATTAAAAGCCGTAACAAACCAGAATGACATTATCTTGCCACTTCTATGGAGAATCCATAAATCCCAGCTCAGGTTATGGGGTACTACTACATTTCTAACAATATCTATTAATAGTCCATAACAGAGTGTTTATATATATATATATATATATATATATATATATATATATATATATATATTTGAGAAGATGGATAAGAATTTTCTTCAAGCTTTATGCAGAAGAGAAATAAACAAGTGTTTTCTTCTAAAATGCAAGGGTGGAAATCAGTATTTTTGCTACTAATCAACACAGATCATGCAGAAATCCTAAGTGTCATCATTAATTCAGACATTTTTGACATGACATTAATTTTTACAGCCATGTAACATCTATCAATAAACCAGCTAACTACTGCCTTAAAAACACTGCCTGAATAAAAGTTACTGACCTAAGACACCAGTGGATGCCTTTATTTGTTGGTGAGATTATTGTAAAATGTCTTTCCTGGTCTCTGTGTCGTATCAGTCAGGCATCTGCAGACTGTCTGCTGCCAGAGTCCCAACCAACACCAGAAAAACGGATCAAATACAGCAGTCCTTAAATCATGGCTCTCTGTAAAAAGATCTCATTTAAATCCTACAGTGAACTATGAGGCCCTAAATGGGTTTGAGTCCTACCCTGGGTCTTTCTGCATGGAGTTTGCATGTTCTCTCTCTGTGCATGCGTGGGTTCTCTCCGGGTACTCTGGCTTCCTCCCACATTTAAAAAACATGACTGTGAGGTTAATTTGCCTCTCTAAATTCTCCTTAGGTGTGAGTGTGTGCATGAATGGTCGTGTGTTGCCCCGCGATAGACTGGTGACCTGTCCAGGGTGTACCCCGCCTCTCTCCCATTGACAGATAGGAGATAGACACCATCACCCCTCGCCACCCCATAAGGGATAAGCATGTTGGAAAATGAATGGATGAATGGTCAGTTATGAACCATGTAGACCCCTCAGCTCATCTGAGACCTTTTCCAGCTGTGGTGTTGGGATGAGGACTTAACATGACCCTCAGCTCTGGAACCAACTACCTGACAGCTTTGTTTACTGCAACTTACTCATGAAGATAAAAGATGGAGTTATTGTTCGTTTTCTGTCATGTCTCAGGTAATTTTAACATTCCTTTCTTTTTATTTTATGCTTTGTGTTTTTATATTTTAGGTGTTTTTCAATGCATCTCATTTTTTTTCCCTTTTTAACTAATAAACGCCGTGTGTTTCAATGGTGCTACACAAATAAACTTGCCTTGCCAAGTAAAACGGCAACTGAAACAGTAAAAACAACACTTTCATGGAAATGTTTAAAGCTATGTTAGTGGATTCCTAGAAAAAAAAATAAGACTTGAATACATGAAGCTAGGATTAGAAGTCTCCCATATTTTTGAAAAGGAAAAACAAATCACTTCTGGTGGGAAAAGCTTTCAGTTTATTCTCCCTCCGGTGGTGGTCTTAGGACCAAATATAGTGTTTCATTTCATGTTATTACAGCTAGTTCTACAGTGTGTGAAAGATCAATTGGCGTTTTTGAAGAGTGCAAAGATGTCCAATATCAGGATAAATATGTCCGTGTACCTCTGCACGTGCTTCACAGCACATAGTCACAATAAGCGCTGCAGGCTTGTTCGTATATATGTTGCTTATCTCTTAGGGCACCCAGGAGAGAAACGATCCATACAACTACATAAAACAACAGCTGAGACATAAAAAACCCAACATGAACTGAACACACGCTAAAGGATCGAAGCCACTTAAAGATCAACTCATATTTCATCTAAACCGTATAGAACAAACATGAACCATGCTAGACTCTTGCTGCATGTTGAATTTGGAGCGCCAGTACAATTCTGGGGTTTGAAAGATTTACATTTATCAAATATAATCTGATGTTAAGTCTCACAGAAATGTTCTCTCTGAATTGAAAAATGCATTCAGACCATAAGGAGAACAGCCAATCTGCCAGATACGAGCTATAAATACAGTCACAGGCAGATGTTTGACTGTTCTGGATATAGGGATTATGTTCTAAGACTTTTATGCTTTTATTAGTTTATTTGAACTGAATGATAACACAACAAAAAACCTTAATGCACTTTGAAAACAAAGAATTGTGGACACAAAATTTATCGTGAATTTTCTATGAGCCACAAAGGGTCTAAAGTCATACATAATATCTGAATTAAAAGTTACAATTCTAACTGAATATTTTCTATTAAATAATCCAAATTCCTAGTGGGTAAATGAAACTTTTAGGTCACTGTCCTGTTGCACCACTTAATCTCTGAAAACATTCAAGCTGGTCTGAAAGTTGCAATGACCATGTGCTTTCTGGAGAAACATTAAATAGTCAGAGGAGACAAAAATTTAGCTACTATAACACAATGGAAAGAAGTATTTTTGGAGAATATATGTTTAGGCTGGTATGGTCGCATAATGCTGTGGGTCTACCTTGCTGCCAGTGGTACTGGTGCATTACAGAACGTAGAATATGACATTTGTTCCCATGATGAGAGTATATGAAACTCTGATTCTTAGACTTTGGCTTGGTGGGTTCAGTAGTTGCAATCGGAATGGGTTTGATTTCAGCTTTCCCTTGTTACATGTTGACATGCTCCTGGGCAAGGCACTTAACCCCAAGTTACCTACAGAGCTGTGTATTGATGTATGAATGTGTGCATTAGTGGGAGCGACTGGGTGAATGTGGCTCTAGTGTACAGCGGTTTGAGAGGTCAGTATGATTGGAAAAGCCCTGTACAAGTTCAGCCCATTTAGACTTTTTGACCAGTTTACCTTTATTTTAGCCCATCTGTGTATATTTTCGATCAGCTGTCTCAGTCACCAGTCCTTGGGGGCCAGTGTCCTGCAACTTTTCGATGAGTCTCTGCTTCAACACTCCTGACTCAAACATTAGCTCAGTAGCAGAGCTCTGTGACTGCATGCTGTTGAGGCGTTTTAGCCGTTTGATTCAGGTTTGTAAGGGCAAAGCACATATCTAAAAGACTACTTTTTAAGATGCTCTGATCAACCCAAAGAAACTCTCTGAGACCGCCTCCAAAGGGGAATGCTTTCATGCAGCATAGATTGCTCTTACCAATGTTTTCGCTGAAACTTTCCTCGGCAGGGCTGTGCAGTGGGACAGCTGTCAGCGCCGTTGCCATGAGCCAAGATGGTCATGGGTTTGAATCCCAGCCTGGAGTAATTCTGACTCGATTTTATATGTTCTCCTCGAGCATTTTGTGGCTTTTCCTCCAATAGTACAAAAATATGCATGTTAGGATAATTGGGCTCTCTGAAATACCCTTAGGACTGAACCCATGTGCGCATGGTGGTTGACTCACATTTTTTACTCTCTGCTGATTAACGTGTCTCGTTAGTTTGTCGCAAACAATTTCTTGTCATACTTTTAAAATTGAAATGGTAAAAATATGACTGAAACTCTACCATGTGTCTCAATCGTTTCTCACTTCAGGAAATAAAAGACAGGATCTATAAGTTGGGAAATCTCACCCTTTTACTCACCTCCTGTGCTGTTTCTCTGACAAGCAGCAGAGTGGACTATATTGGAGGTTGTCCAAAGTAATTGTGCGAAAATGAAATAAATCACTACCTGCAGAGGAGGAGGGTAACGCCGAAAGGAAACAAATTGCAAGACGGCACAAGAAAAGAACTGAATGTACCAATACGGGTGATGGGGAACAGCGTGGGCAAAGATTTGATATTTTATTTAAATGTTATCGGTCAAACTTTGTCTCTGCAGTTCAAAGATTGGAACGCCATGTTGCTATGCTCTTATACAAACAGCTCTTTACAAATTGTGCTATTGTTATCGCCGCTCCTTTAATTTGCTTACATAAAGAAATGGAGGGATGAGTTGGCGTCTGCCGTACGTATATGAACTGTATTTCCTCGGATGACAGATGCTTTTCAGCGGCAAATGGCTGCTTTTCAACACTATTATATCGGGCTCCAAATGTCACATTCTCAAGGTGAAAGAGGGGGGGGGGGATTCACAGTGCTTTTACTCTAATTGGTGGCTTTATGAGTGTGACAGGGAGCGAGCGAGTACTCCTCCTTCAACGGCTTCTGACGAGCCAGCTGACACTACATCCCTCCACAGGGCGCCAACTGGCCAGCATTGATTGTAGCCAGAAATAAACCCTGGACCTGTCTACTGTGCCCTCAGTTTCCAGCAATGAACATCCTGTCCAGAAACACTTGTCAACGGTAAAGTACTGGATAGATCTCACATAAATGGGCTCTTACTGCAATTAAGACAAAAGGTAAATGATGAGTTTGTCTCCCCCTCGGGAGTTTTATCCCTATTTTCCTTCTGGAGAAATGCAATACTTTAAGAAAATGTCATTGAATGTCATTGTCATTATAAAACAGCCTCTTTCCCTTGTTTTCTTAAGCTGTGATCAGTCAGAGTGCATGCAAGCTTCTAATTGGATATTTAGCGTGTTTTAAACGAATGACTACCCAGGCAGTGTGTGAACATGGGCCCAATAAGCAATTCACTCAGGTTGGATGGGTACTAAGTGGGCCTATGCAAACAACGGGCTTCTTACCCACTCGGGCTGACAAGCCCTAACGTCAACACCAGATCCTTACCAGGCTTCGAATGAGTATTAAGAAGGTTGGTTCAAAATGAGCAACAGGTCATTATAGGCTGTATGGGTCCCACTTTGTATCCAAACTTTCATGAAATCCATATAAACTGTTAACATAAGCTTATAACCTAACTCATGGACAAGCAGTCTATATGTATTTCCAACTCACACAGGCTCCATGCATAAACATTGGCTGGGTGCTTACATTGTATGATTTTTTATTTTTTTTGGAGATATTGTGTAAAAACTAGATAGCGATTGCAAACAAAACTAAGGCCCCGTGGACACAGAAATGAGACTAAGTGTATCTACAAAGGTATTTTGTCCTTTAGGCTTTGTGTATGGGAGATGTAAACAGTCATTTTTGACAGCGGATCCCAGAGTGGATAAAATTTCAAATACGGCGGTTTTATGTTTTCGTGGATTCATGTGAGCTGCAGCTTTTTTGAAACGATGATGTCATAGCTATGCCTCTCTCCGTCTCCCACATGTGCCTCAGTCTCGCAAATAAGTACAAAGATATCGCTGTCTGGTTTTGCGTTCATCCTAATGTAAACATCTGCTTTGTTATTGCTGTTAGTAGTTTCCTTGAACAAACAGGCATCAGTTCTAATATAACTGCTTTCTTTACCCAAACTGTATCAGTGACCCGTTATATATGTTTTTATCATTAAAAATTAATATAGTAAGTACACAAAGCCCACAAGTGAATAGGATGAAATGTGAAATAATTCTGCATATTCTTTTAACAATAATAGGTCATTATATAAAGTATATGCATATATATATGCTTCCGATTGAAAAAAATGATCAGACAGCATGGGATTAATTTCCACTGTTATGCTGATGACACTGAGCTATATCCATAAATGTATCCATAAATCCTGATGAATCCAATCAATTACTTCGACTGCAGTCATGTCTTGATGACATTAAAAGCTGGATGACTTTAAATTTCCTGTATTTAAATTCTGACAAGACAGAAGTTGTAATCTTTGGACCAGAGTCCTCAAAAAATCTTCTTAATCAATCACTTAATCTGGATGGCATTAACTTGGCCTCTGGTAATAAAGTAAAAAAAAAATATTTTTAATGAAAAATAAAAAATAATTTTTGACCAAAACATGTAATTTAAATCCCATATTAAACAGGTTTCCAGGGTTTCCTTTTTTCACCTCAGCAATATCGCCAAAATTATAAACATTCTGTCCAGGGGTGATGCTGAAAAACTAGTCCATGCATTTGTTACTTCAAGGCTGGACTATTGTAATTCTTTACTATCAGGAAGTCCACAAAATGCAGTTCAAAGCCTTCAGCTGATTCAAAATGCTGCAGCAAGAGTTCTGATGAAAATCAACAAGAGGGATCATATTTCTCCAATTTTAGCTTCCCTTCATTGGCTTCCTGTTAAATCAAGAATAGAATTTAAAATTCTCCTTCTAACGTATAAAGCCCTTAATAATCAAGCTCCATCATATATCAGAGCTCTGATTACCCCGTATGTTCCTAACAGAGCACTTCGCTCTCAGACTGCAGGTCTGCTGGTGGTTCCTAGAGTCTCTAAAAGTAGAATGGGAGGCAGATCCTTTAGCTATCAGGCTCCTCTCCTGTGGAACCAACTCCCAGTTTTGGTCCGTGAGGCAGACACCCTGTCTACTTTTAAGACTAATGTTAAAACTTTCCTTTTTGACAAAACTTATAATTAGAGTGGCTCATGTTACCCTGAGCTACCTCTATAGTTATGCTGCTATAGGCTTAGGCTACTGGAGGACATCAGGGCCTATTTCTTTCACTCTGCTGAGTTCTCCTACTGTTCTTCAATTTGCATTGCTTGTCAGCATTTCAGCTTTTAACTTCTCTCTTTTTTTTTTCTTCACAGTAGGTACACCTGGCCTGGCGTTCTGTTAGCTGTGACATCATCCAGGGAAGACAGATCACCCGCTATTACCATCTAATGTAGAACAGATTACTGGATCAATGTGTGCTTCTGTGCTTTTTTGTCTGTCTTGTTGTGTCTCTGCTCTGTCTTCTGTAACCCCAGTCGGTCGAGGCAGATGACCGTTCACACTGGTTCTGCTGGAGGTTTTCCTTCCCGTTAATGGGGAGTTTTCCTCTCCACTATCACTTCATGCTTGCTCAGTATGAGGGATTGCTGCAAAGCCATGGACAATGCAGACGACTCTCCCTGTAGCTCTACGCTTCTCCAGGAGTGAATGCTGCTTGTCGGGACTTTGATGCAATCAACTGGGTTTCCTTAGATATGAATTCTTTTTTGACCAGTCTTTATAATCTGACCCAATCTGTATAATCTGATTGAATTTGATTTTGAAAAGTGCCTTGAGATGACATGTTTAATGTTTAATGACATGTCTTAAGACATGTTGAATTGAATTGTGAATTGAATTGAATTAAAGTGGGCCGATCTGAGGCATGAAGCTCCAGGGCTGAAAATTAGTCCCACTCGGGCCCTGCGTATACAAGGCTTTCAATAGTGCTGTGTCCTCTTGTGTGTATGCATATTTTTTCTTAATCGTTTATGACCGATTAATTCCACGTCTTCATGTGGAATTAGGCTTGGCAGGCAGGCAGGCAGAAAATGTCTCTCTCCCAGAAATGTTATAAGGAGCTGAGGAAAAGAAACCATTAACACTGAATATCCACCTGTTGATTCTGTCAGCCTACAACTAGGTGTCACAGGAGTGTGGAAAAGTGGCAGTTTAAAAAAAAAATAATGGGGTATTTATACATGTCGATAAATACGTCTCTGTTTACATTTCTTAACAAATTCTGAATTGCACATCATGCAGTGGCAGACCAGGTGTGTTTATGTCTTTAAAATTCATCATGGGTGTTGTTTGAAAAAGTAATGTGTTTGCTCCAATATTCATGCAGATAATTGCTATTATAACTATGAAGTATGTTGGTGAGGGTACAGCTTTAATATGGCAGTCAATACCCATTATAATAGTTGCCCCTGCAATGACTCATATATTAAAGGTTAGCCAGGCTGAGAAAATGTGCTGCAGTGTTGTACATCTTTCTTTCTTTCTTTCTTTCTTTCTTTCTTTCTTTCTTTCTTTCTTTCTTTCTTTCTTTCTTTCTTTCTTTCTTTCTTTCTTTCTTTCTTTCTTTCTTTCTTTCTTTCTCTTCCTTACCTTCTAATGATGCTATGTGTAAATTTCTAGGGAAAAACTTTGAAATACACCTTGACAGCTAACAAGCTATTCCAGGCAGCTGCAGGGCTGTTACTACCTTGAGCAAGAACAATTTCTTTTGATATAAATCTTGGTGCATTCTAACTTTGTGCAAGTTTTCCATGAACAAAAAGTTATACTAACAAACTGAAGACAAGGCATGAATATAAACATTAGAATCACCTTTATTTATAGAGCACATTACACTGATTTTTTTTTAAATGTCCTCGTTATCACTTCCAAAGATGTTTGATTCCTAGATAATTAAAAATATAGGAAATACTTTAAAATAAGGTACACAAAATCTGATTAACTCCTAGTGTAATGTTCTGTTCTGGTTCATGTTGTTGTTTTGGTTAAGTTAACTTTCCGGCCTTAGGGTTTTTTTCTGTTTCTAGTTTTGTATTGAATTGGATTCATGTTTAGCCTTAACTGTTTTAGTTATCTGGTCTTCATTATTAGATTTGATTAAAGCTTGTGTTCTGTTCAGTCTTAGCCTTGTTTTCTATCTTGGGTTTTATCTTTATGGTTATTTTTGCTCTGTAGTTGTTCATCTTAGTTTCTGTCCCATCAGCCTTTCTGTCACTTCCCCTTTCTTGATCACTCTCACCTGTTCCTAGTTAATTAGAAGTCACTTGGTTTCACCTGTCCACCTAAACCCTCCTCAGTTTTCTGTTTGTTGCCGGAACTTCTCACACACCTTTCATTGGTAAGAGCCCTTCAGCATTTGTATGTATTCTGATTACCTGACCAGTTCCTGACCAGTTCCTCTGTTTTTTGAGTCTGTTTGCTCTGTACACCTTTTTGGATTGTTTTTTGTCTGCCTTCCTGACCCATCATCTCCTCAATAAATCCCATCAAGTATTATTTTAGTGTCTGGCTAAATTCCGGGTTCATCTCCTCATAATTCATTACACCTAGAGAACACCTTGGTAACTAATCAGGAACTAATTGGTAGTTAACCATTGCTTACTGGGAAACACACACACCCAGCCTTATTAGAGGACTACTGGTTATTTATTAGGTAATCAAACAGGAACTAATCAGGAACTAATTGGTAGTTACCCAGGAAACAAAGAAGGAAAAAAATCTATAGCTAACATATTGTTAGTGGCTTTATTAATTTTAAAGCCGCCTTAAAAATTAGACATAAATTAAGATAAAAAAAATCCTTTTAATTTTTTCACTTTGTATGACATGAAAAAAGGCTGTTTAAACTAGAAATATACATTGCTGTAATAAAAAACGGTATATTTGGCCTTCTAGTACCCTTGTGTTTGTACTGTCTTGTCCTCAGAAGTATTTTTCCCAGCAATCATCTGTTGGCAGTATATATTGAGCATTCTGAAAATGTTGAATCATATAACATGAGCGATTGCATTTCAGGATTTATTGTGAAACAGTTTTGAGACAGAGCCCCGTTCAACCTGGACCTGCTTTCTGGTCCGATATTTCGTTCCATTCCCCAACCTGAATTTATTAACATCTGTGGCCTGTTGCAGTGGAGGATGAAGGATGAGATGCAGAAAGAGGCCACATGAGACATCGCCATGATTATTCAGTAAATCACCCAGATGTAACTCTGTCAGTTTTAAACGCTTCATGCATGAATAGCAGGACCCTCACAGAAACGTGAAGCATAGACTTTCAGCAGAATATGGCAAAATGCACATGAGCTTTAGTCACCATACCTTCTCTTATAATGGGTTTATTAATATGTTGAAGATATATTTTGCATTAATAAATAAATGCATTCAAATGGGGTGCTGCATATTTATAAATTCACACTGAATGATCAGTCTCATGTAGTTGTAATTTCTTTTTACTTTTGGAAAGAAAAAGGATATTTTTGGAAAATTTTCATTTTTGTAGAAAAAACAGGAAAACAAATGACAGGCAGGTTATCTTTAAAGTTTTTAGCTTGAACATCTGAATTTATTGTTGTTCTGACTCTAACAACCTCCATTAAAATGGCAGTGACCACTGAAGAGAGGGATTTCCAAAACTGTAACTCATCAATTTATCAAACATATATATTGTTCATGCTTTACAGGCTTTGCTCCTTTTGTTCTGGTCTTTGTGTTCAGTCATGTTCAGGATTTCTGTGTAGTCAGGTCCACAACATCCTTAGATTTCTGAGCTTGTTGTGCGATGTGTTCGCTTTGCTTTTCTTTATTTCCCCCCTGGATTGAGTTGTGATTTACTGCCTTCTGCCATGTCTCAGCACACACCCTCTGCACATTTACAATCAGGTTTCTTTACAATAGTAGTGCTTCCAGGTGTTTGTTCCTGGGTTCCTAATTTAATCTAAACCATCTCCAAATGGTTAGTGTTTCTTCTGTTTACAACAACTTCAATTAGGTTTTCTCCATGAATGAATAAAAAAAAAAAAATTTGTTTCTAACCTGCCTGTCCTCTCTATTTCATCCTGAACTCAATATCAGTGGCGGCTGGTGATAAAAACTTTTGGGGGCACAGGAATTACTGCACAATAAACTCTACTTGAACATAAATCTGTTCACGGTCACTTGCCTGCTGCTCAATTTTTAACTCTGGTTTGTCTGGTCAAAATTCCTTTATCAATTGTTTGCCTTCCAGCAAAAGCCTCGTGAAATTAATATTTTGTAAATAAATGACATAATTTTCTTTTGCTGCACCTTTTAATGTCTCTTGTCTTTTTGCTATTATTACTGACTTATAGTTCCCATCATGTATGAGCAACATGCATACCTTCGTCTCTAAGCTGCCTGGGGTGGGACTTTGATTCACAGGTATCATGAATTAATCTGAATAGCTGAAGAATGTCATGAATAGTAACCAACTAGAGATCAGCATGAAGTCACATAGAAGCCAGAACTTTCAAAAGATACATAAAAGGTCATCTGTTCAGCACCCCTCACCCTTGAAACATTAAAATTAGGCTTACACGTAAGAGTAACCCCAAATAAATAAAAAATGGAGAGGGAATGCTGAAGAATCAAAAGTCAGACACATTTTATGAGCGAACAGAGATAAGTACTTTTTATTTCGGAATTTATGTTCACTGTGTTAAGTTTACCTGCAGTTTTGATGGGGGCGGCGCTTAAGCATCCCTCTTTGAAAAGCTGCCACTGCACAATAAATTCACACAATGTGACATATTTTCCTTTCATCTCCATAAAAAACTAGAAAGTTTAAAATTTTGATAATGGAACTCCAGGTTATTGTCATAACACATATTTCTTCTGCAATATCATTCTTTTGCAATAAAAAAAATTCTTAAAGAAAAATAGAGACTATTGCTTACCAAATAAGTTTAAAAGGTTTATAACTTGAGGAGTGACTACTTCAGGAGTTCTTGTTCATTTTGTGGTACTGTGCACTATGGAGATACTCTACTAAAGGTTCACTCACCTCAGCAGACCAAACACTTGAAGTGGGTCCAACAGTAAGATAGTCTAACGTATTTTCACATTCATTTAAATAAAATGTGTGCTCACTAAAGGGTGCACACATTTTTAACCTCTTCAAAATCATAGTCCCCTATTATTATGACCCTCCCATTATGGATCTCTTTGCTGTTTCAGATCATAAAGGTTGATCTGCTTTGCAATCTTTATGGAGGATGTTAAAATGCATTCAGTGCTTTATAGTAAACACGAGCAAAGTTGTTGCACATCATTCTTAATGTGCAATATCTCAGACAACATGTTTCTCAGATACACTGACAGATCATGCGCTGTCTCCACTCTGTTTGCACCCAGAGCCTCATAAAGCTGCTACTCTCTTTGTTTTGTGTCACATGACAGAATCCTATCTTTTCCTCAGTCCTGTAATACCTGGTATGGATCATAGGGGTCTCAGGCTTTTGGCTGCCTCCCAGTTGGATTAAGTGGGTCAACTTTAGGCAAGGCATGGCAAATTTATTTGTATAGCACATTTCGGTACAAAGACCACAAAAAGTGCATTACATGATTAAAACATAGGAAAATAAAAACAGAATAAAAGAAAGTTGGAATAAAATGTAGAAAAATGTTAACTAATTAAAACATGGGATATGGAAACTAAAAGCAAATATTAAAAAGAGTTGGATTACAAACTTAAACTATTGATGTTTCAATAAAACAGTTTAACTAGAACAGTCAAAGGCAATCCTAAAACAACTTTTGGCTAAGAGATAAAAAGGAGATAAAAAGTTAATATTCCCACATTGCAGAGTTTCTTTACAATTAATTATTTGCATGAATTAAGAATACAAAGAAAGTTTTGAGAAACAAAAGTATCTTTGTTTCTTATTTTTTACACTTCAACAGAAGTTTCAGAGTAAACAAATCTTCACAAATAACCACTTTAAATTATAGTCAATTAAATCAGTTGATTAATATCCTGCCAATAGTTTTAAATAAAATGTTATATTTATTGTGGTCTTATAATAATAATACATTGGATGGACCAATTATATCCCTATATTTGCTGAATTTTATAATATTTACATCTGTTTGAGAAGCAAAAGTAGCCTAGATTCAGGCATTGACAGATAGATTATATTTCTAGTCTGTCATTAATGCCAAGTCCATCATTCTACAGTAATTACCTCTTTAGGTGAAAGTATAGACATGTGGTGTTGATTTAATTGTGGGGATTTAAAACTTTGACTGTGTAAACAAGCTGAAGGAAACTTGTTTAAAAATGTATTTCAAGCTTTTTCTGATTTATCGGGTCATGACACCCAAGAGAAACTGAACAGAAAATGATTAAAGGGCTCGCTTCAGAGGATGGTCTGAACTGCGGAAGCCACAGCTAGCTGCTGCCTGAATATGTCGCTTTAATTGGTTTTAATGTTTAAAAAAAATATCCTTCAGACACAGACAGCATTTCTTCTCAGCCATTAGGGACTCACCGTGCTGGGTTTAGCTGGGTTTAAATACCCTGAATACAAGGAGCACACACCTAATGACTACTGTAGCAGAAAAATACCAATTAATCCATTTTTCACTCGCTTTCTAAAGACTAACTGGGAGACTATGAGCCCCAGTGAATTTACCAGAGAAACACCAATCTGATTATGGTTTCAGAGTGGAGGCAGATGTACAGAAAATGTTCATGGAAATCAGCCAATTAATTTAAATTAGACATCATGGGAAAAATCTAAATATGTTCCTTATCTGGGATTACCATGGATCAAAAGAGCCAAATGTTGAAACTCAAATGAAACTAAATTTGATACCAAATTAATCCCGAACGCACGGTGTAAAGGGATTAAAAGGGGAAATGTTTTGTGCTTCAGAGGCAGCAAATACAAAGGCACCATTAGTCCTCTGTACATCATTTTTCTGTGATGTGCAAAATTGACACCATGATAAACCTTTGTTTCATTCGTGTGGGGGGAGGGGTTCTGATTTGCTTATGCGCCAAACAGCAGTTCAGATTACCCACCCTTTTTGGAGTTCTTGGAGGGGGTACTGGAGAGTGCCCCTCCTGGGGACTCCCTCATTTTGCTGGGGGACTTCAACGCTCACATGGGCAATGACAGTGGGACCTGGAGGGGCGGGGTTGGGAGGAATGGCCCACCTGATCTGAATTCGAGTGATGTTCTGTTGTTGGACTTCTGTGCTCATCATGAATTGTCCATCACAAACACCATGTTCAAGCCTAAGAGTGTCCACATATGCTCTTGGCACCGGGACACCCTAGGTCGCAGTTCAATGATCGACTTTGTTGTCGTTTCATCTGACCTGCGGCCGCATGTCTTGGACGCTCGGGTGAAGAGAGGGGCGGAGCTCTCCACCGACCACTACCTGGTGGTGATCTGGCTACGATGGCGGGGGAGGAAGCCGGTCAGACCGGGCAGGCCCAAACGTACTGTGAGGGTTTGCACAGGGGACATCTGGCAGAGTCCCCCGTGAGACTGAGCTTTAACTCCCACCTCCGGGAGAACTTTGAACACGTCCCGAGGGAGGCGGGGGACATTGAGTCTGAATGGACTGAATCGGATTTCACCACAGGCAAGTACAGGGACAGCTTAGCCTGTCTTTTGAAGCCCAACTCTGTCTGCAAAGGGGTGTTACTCTCACAGGGCTAATTCGACTCAAACCGGTGAAGAATTTGTCCTGGAGAAATAAAACGAGCCGATAAAAAGACATAGGGTGTGAAATGAAACAACCGCATGGAGATAACTAATCCGTGGCACCTTTTTAAGAAAATGAGCAGTGTCTATGTTGTTTACGATCACTCTAATCAGAGTGATTTCCATCCTGTGGCACTTTGAAAGCATTCAAAAAACATCTTGGATAAGTCTCGTATTAGATATGAACATATCAAACCAAGCAAGTGCGGAAAAGAGAGCTAAGCTCTGTGTCATAACAGGACAGATCGTGACACTCGAGACACCCGAGGACAGAAGCTGATGTTGACCGTTTTTGCTATTTGTCAAAGTTTCCTCATTATTTTTCTTTTTGTTGCATTTAAAAATTGCATTATATGACGTGAAGTTTATTGTTGTTGTCTGTTTTTCGGTTGGTTCATATATGCTTGGAGATGTTTGCAGGACTGATGAGGGCCGATTCTGGAAGCCCCAAACCCCCTGCGTGGCTCACATCACTGCAGCCGCCTCCATTTTTGTTCTGCTGGCCCTCACCCTGTCCCGATACTGTTGCATCTCTTCCTGCCTTTCTGTATCATGCAGCTGTGACGGAAGAAGCTGATTACCAGGGACTCCTGAACTGGCCTGGGGCTGAGGAACTGCATTCCCTGTTGGAGGAGATCGCAAAGTAAAGGAAAATGTGTTTATTTAGATACAAGTTCTCCGTGTCTGCTCCTGTTTGCTGTTTACTTAAAGATGCTACATAAATGCTTTCATATCTCCACAGAACACCTGAGAGATTATGGGACATGTGGAGAGTAGCCTCAAGGATAGGGGGGCTGTGGAAACATTTTCCTGCCTAGGAAATGTTAGGAAAGCAACAATGAACAAAAGCACGGATGGATGGATGGATGGATGGATGGATGGATGGATGGATGGATGGATGGATACCTGTGCTGATTTTTCATTTCCACACAGATTTCTGGTCACATCTGGAAGGACAAAGGTTTTGTGGCTGCCACGAGGTTATCTGGGCGCCCTTTTTATGAACCTCAAAGTGAAAATCTTTTGAAGTACTGAGTTGGGGATGCCTGACAATGTACCTCTTTATATACTCACACTGAATTCTGTCCTTTGCTTCTAGGCAGTGCCTAATAATGGAGGCTGGTTTTATTACTGTTAATCAAAAGGAAGATTAAGCTGCTACTCTTATCCAATGCCAGTGATTTAATTCTGCTTTTGTGTGCAGATTTTTGAAACCTATTCAACATCTCCAATTTATTCTATGTGATTAATTTAATGCTCATGTATAACATGTTGTTTAAGTTAACACCATCAAAGGTGTGAAAGGAGGGACTGCTAATGTGAATAAATGGTCTTATAAAGGGAGGTCAGTGCTGTTTCAGAGGCCAGCCACAGTGTATGTGAAGGAAATTCTGACCGAAATTGATAAGTGCATGTTATAAGTTCACAAAATATCTGGTAATGATAACTAATGATAATGTAAAAATAACTAATCTGAAATAATGACCTTCAGCAATCAGGATTGACCACACATTCCACCTCAAACTCTTTCAACAGCAATCATTGTAAATTTGTCAAACTGTAGAAAACAGGAGTCACCAACCTTTTAGAAGCTGAGAGCTGCTTCATTTGTACTGTCATACGAAGAGCTACCTGTACTAACCTTTGAACTAGATTCAGAGTTCACCTTAACTTCAGGTAATATAAACACGTTTTTAATGCTTTCATCATTTTAAATCTATGTAAGTACAAAATGATTAAAAGAAAGAGCAACTAAATTAAATAATATTTCAAATGTAGCTCACTGGAGGGTTGTGCTACTTTTTGAACTGGCTTGTCCACATCATACATGGTCCCCGGGGGCTACCTGGTGCCTGCAGGCACCATGTTGGTGACGCCCTGGTGTAAAACATGCATTCGCAAGAAGATCATTGACTTCTCTTTGCACCTTAGGGAGAGTAGTGGGTTGAACAGAGAGGGGTCCTGATGCAACTGAACCCTGAGGCTCCAATAAAGAAATCCTCAACGGAAAGATGCAATCTGGTGATCTGATTCTGACATAAACAAATGTGCTGTGTTTTTAAACTCAACGTGATCCAATAAACCCATAAGTGCATCTTCAAATATCTAAAAACATATAGTTGAGACACTGTTCATCAAAGGTTAGACCAATGTAATGTTTTTGCAGAATGATGCAATATATATATATATATATATATATATATATATATATATATATATATATATATATATATACATATATATACTGCTCAAAAAAATAAAGGGAACACTACAATAACATCCTAGATCTGAATGAATGAAATATTATCATTAAATACTTTATTCTTTACATAGTTGAATGTGCTGACAACTAAATCACACAAAAACTATCAATGTAAAGGTAATTTATTAACCCGTAGAGGTCTGGATTTGGAGCCACAGTCAAAATTAAAGTGGAAAAACACACTACGGGCTGATCCAACTTTGATGTAATGTCCTTAGAACAAGTCAAAAGGAGGCTCAGTAGCGTGTGATGCCTCCATGTGCCTGTATGACCTCCCTACAACACCTGGCTAATTGCCTCTAGTTTCCACCTGGTGTCTATTCAACAGGTGAAACTGATTGTCAATCAGTGTTGATTCTTAAGTGGACAGTTTGATAAAATAAGAACGTTACCCAAGAAAGTTTGAACCAAGCACAGCCTTATTATAGATTTTTGTCTTGATCAATATTTCTTCAGAAGTAAATCAATCAAACACTATCTAAAGCACAGTTTTCTTACAGCCAAATATAATAAAGTAGAGGCTAAAATCAGAAGGACCGGCATAAATCCAGTTAAACCACAAGAGACACACACATTAGAAATGATCAAATAAATAACTACACTGATAACAGTTCTATCATTGAAGCAGAAATCTACACCCAGTTATTTTAAATAACACTGGGGCTCCATTTAAAGTAAACCCTTTTGGTGACCGCTAGAAAGTTAAAGATGCAGATACATTTTATTTTTCAGCATCACAGCAAGTCCAGGCAAAGCCGCATGAGAGTAAAATTCAAGTTTTGCAATGCTCAGACCTCACAATCCCATCAATCAGAAGAAGGTTTTAAAGCAAAGATGGGCAAATAACACAAAATCAAGATGTGGCATGTAGAAAGACACCCACCAAGGAGACTGAATGCTTAAATTGAAAGAAAAGATCCTTTAATCAGGTATATGCTTAAGAGTGTCCACACTTATAACATCTTTTTTTGTTTTTTTTCTCCCAACAGATATTTCAGTTCTTCATGTATATTGTACAGAATAAATGTTGCATGTTTGGGACAATGTATCACGGTCTCCGTTTTTACTGTCACAAAATCGTAGCATTTCTTTGAGTATGTACCTTTTTAAAAAACACACCGTACATTTTTCACATTTCAGATACTTCTTTGGACACATGCTCTGCGCATTTAGTTATGAATGACAGAATTTCATTTTACAGGACGGTAATCCTGTGAACCACCGTTAATTGATTCCTCTTTCAACCTTTCAGTCCAAATCCGAGATGTCAGTGGCCCCTCGGTCCCCCGGGTGGCTCAGGCTGATGATGCTGCTTTCATCAACCATTTACAGCTCTGAAAGTGTTCAATAGGAGAGGAGGCAAGGTTAGAAAGCCCTTGATGACCCCTCCATTGAGAAGTCTTGTAGAGTGTGTGTATTACCCCAGAGTGACAAAGAATAAAAAAAGAAATCCAATCACTGCACGGGGAGTGTGTATTGATTTCTTTTCAAAAACTACAATAATAGGTTGAAGCAACCAAACGAGATGTCAACAGATAACTGCTGTCAATTAAAAGAGGTTTAAATTGACAGATTTTAAAGTGATATTGAGATGCTCTCAACATCACTTTGTGTCTCTCGTTGCATTTTATTTTCCAGAGAACTTCGGTTCCAGGTTCAAACCTCTCGAGAGTCACTTCTCAAGGTAATGCCAACCGTGGCAGAAGAGGAAAGGGACCAGGACTCAATTATTATGGGAGATGGAGTCTGGCTGGGATTTCGTTGAGTGCTGAAGGGAGAGAAAGGCGGAAATTGTTGCACTGAAGTGTTGAGGCAGAAATGTGTTATATCCCCATGATCTCTCTAATATTATCATTTCTAAAGGGCAGTGTTATATATTGAGAATTGTTTCTGTTATATAAAAAGTTGTATTTACACTTGCAATACATATTGGCTTTTAAATTAGGAGTTGATACAGTGTTTTGTGAAAGGATTCACTCCCCTTGAACTTTTGAACATTTTATAACACTACATCAACAACCTCATTTACAGGGATTGTGTGTAGTGGACCAACACAAAGTAGTGTGTAATTACAGAATAAAAGGAAAATTAAAAAGCTTTTTTTCCTTCAAAATCTGAAAAGTGGGGCACGCCTTTGTTTTCTGCCAGCAACCCTTAACATGTTTGAGAATTTCCGGTCTGATTGGATAGAAAGCATCCATCACGTCATGATTCATACATCACGCCAGACGACTCTTGATTAGACTTCCTGCTCCGATTTTGCCCGTGTCATTCTAGAAAACGAATTAGCTTTGATTGAAAACATCTCGCTGTAGCTCTGGCTTTTGTTTTAGGGTTGCCATCCTGATCAAATGTGAGCCGTTGTCCCAGACTCAAGTCTTTTGCCACCTCCAACACGTCTTCATCCGTCCTGTAATTAGCTTCGTATGTCAGTTCTGACCGGCTGTGCAGAAGAAAAGCATCCCCACAGCATGATGCTGCCACCCTTAAACGTAATTTTGGGGACTGTGTGTTTAGGGTGATGAGAGGTGTTGCTTTTCAGCCACGCATCATGTTTTGTATGTCAGCAGAAAGTTTAATTTTGCTTTAATCTTCTACAAACGTACCACATCCCTCACATCTGAATAGCTTGTAATCAACTTTAAACATAACTTTTTGTTGAGGGGCATCTTGTCCTTTCAAAAGATGTTCTCACCTGAGCTGTAGATCTCTACAGCTCCTCCAGTGTTGACATGAGCCCCGTGGCTGTATCTGTGATTAATTTAAAACCTCTTCCTTCCCAGTCTGCTGGCATAACATATTGCTGAATGTTGGAAGGTGCCCAGTTGTGTCGTTCTTTTTTCAGTTCAAGGGATCTAAATTATTTGCAAAGCACCAAATTTACAAGTCATGACAATTTCAGATGTTTGCCAACAGCGATGAGTTTATAAAGAAAGGCCTGCTCACAATCTAAGACATGCACATTTTCCAGAACAAAAACATTCTTGTTTTTAACAGCAGTACACAACTAAACTCTTGCAGTTTTAAATTGTGATATATTTGAGTCCTAAATACCTTTGATGCAATCTCAGGGGTGTTTACCTGTTAAATTACTTCATTGTTCTGTTGCTTAATGTTCACAAACTTTGATGGAAAGTTGTATTTTTTTTCTCCTTTCCTGTGGGAAAACAAATTAGCGACACATCAAACACATAGCTTCATTGTTTTTCTGCTGCACTGATTTTCTTCCTTTCCTGCTTTGCAGTTTTTCAAAGCCATAATTTAAACCTTTATGTGGAAGAAGGGGATTAACTTCCCTATAAACATTATAGACTAAAGAACATTGAACAATAAGCTTACCCTGTTTACGTGAAATACTAATCTTTCCCATTTATTGCTATGCATCCATTCATTTCACTGCAGTCTTTGTTGCACATCCCACAATGAATATTGCAGGTCCAGTCATTTTCATTTTGTCAGTGAACTCAAATAAAATACGCTGATTCCTCCTGAGGGTCTATTTTTTTCTCTCTCAGCCAAAAATAATCATGTTTCTTTCTTCTTCCAGTCTATTTCCTTTAGAAAAGTGTGCACAGCCTTAGACGAACAAGCCCTGCTACCACAGCAGGGTTTTTTTTTTTCTTCTGTCCTTGAAAAGAAATGTTTGAGAAGGTACGCATAAGTGAAAAGAGCTATGCGGCGCACAAGCCTCAGCCAATCTTTCAATAAGCAGAAGGCGTTTTTAGGTGCGACTGGAACCAGTGAAGGCTCCAGGGTCGACCTGTGATGCTGCACAGGAGTCCGTCACAGGCACCTGCAGAGTGTTTCATCCTTGAATGAAGAGCAGCGAACGGTTTTGTCAGAGAATAAGATCTCTTCACTTTAGCAAGATGTTTAATTCTTTTAATTAAAACGGGCTTTACAATTTGAGACAAACTGTGGCGGTACAGTATCTATGGAAACCAAGACCCTCGTCAGGCAGCAGAAAGATTCGAAGTGACGTTTGAAAGGGATTTTCTCACTATTTTCCTATTTGCAAGCTATTTTTACCGCACAGCTTTCCAGGACAGCTTTTTTCTAAAGGAAGTTAGAAAAAGCAGCACTTTAAAACTCTTCTGAGACACAGCTTGAAAAAGCCGAATTGTTTATATTCTGTTAAATATGAACCATTTGGCCAGCTATATATATATATATATATATATATATATATATATATATATATATATATATATATATATATATGTATATATTAGCTTTTTTTGCCTGTCAATTTCTTTGAAGACATGCTTCAATACAAACTGAGAAGAGACATTCTGGCAGGGATAAGTTGGCTGAAGCAGGTGTAAGTAGACAGGTAAATAGGTGAGCAGAGTAGGCTAATTAATGGCAACAGGTGGAGCTGATCTACAGTACAGTGGTGGCTGAAGGGAGACTAAGCTGATTGGATGATGGCTTTTAGGTGAAGGCAGGTTAAGAAAAGTCCAGAAAACATCCAAAACGAAAACCTAAATCATGACACCCATACCATATCTTTGGAGACCTGTGTCATTTTCACTCTGTTGTTGGCCTACAAATAGAAAAAAAGAGTTTTGCTAACATTTGTGAATACCTTCTACTCCTTATGCGTGCTAGAGACAATAAATACCAAACTGTGGTGGTAAATGACACTCTGGTTTCAGGTGGGCGGCTAAATGAAGACAGCTGAGTAGGGCCATTGTTGATTTGTTAAAACTTTAAATAACATGTCAAAACATTTCTTTGTCCAGGATATTTTTTTATTTCAAAACCTAATAAAAAAAAGTTTAGCAAAACTGGTCTCCTGTTTTCAACTTTTGACAGATTTCTACCTATTTTAAACGGCCTCTTTCACAAAGGAAATTGTTTCCTCTTCTCAAAAATGACACGAGTGTGTCATGAGAGAGGTTTTTATCTTACTGGGTGAGGGTTTGTTTTAATCATGTTTCATACGTGTATGAAAAGCGAAATGTTCAAACCAGCCCTTTCCACATTAGGAATTCATTTATATTCATCTCGATTCATCTTGAATTAGTTGATAATGACAGATTTGGATTTTTGGTGAATGTTTCTGCATGCCTGTTGTAAGATTTAGTTGGTTTTGGAAGCAGATGAAGACCAGATCATTTATCTGCTAAACCTTTGGATCCGGTAGAGGCTGGATACTATTTTTACTTTTTTAAAATGCAGCAAATTCTGTGGGCCGGAAGCGGTGAGCCAAAATCCACAAGAATATAGCGGGAGCACTGAGGGAAATAAGCCAAATAGCTCTTGTAGATCAACTACCTGTTTATCCCTCAGGGCACTGGACGTCTGTCCAACCCTTTTTGCTTGAGGTAAAAGACGATGATCCACCCTGGCACCTTGATAAGCTGACGTGTCATCCGGTGGAAACTTTTAGGCTATAAAAAGTGTTCAAGATGAGTAGTGAGAGTTGGGAGTAAAGATGAGAGTGCTTTATCATCTGTTCTGTGTTGCCCTGTGATGGACTGGCTACCTGTCCACCATGTACCCTGCCACTTACCTAATGACCACTGGAGATAGGTACGTAACCCAATAAATTGTTAAAACTGGAAATTAACAGATGTGTTTTTAATGTTCAAAGTGCTATTTTATTTGAGCTGATAAAAGTTATTTCATCGCCTCCCTCACTGACACTAAAAAAAAAAAGCTTTTTTTTTTTACTCATTGGGTGAAACATTAAATGATGAGGAAAAAGATGGCAAATACATTCCCTTCCACTCAGACACCTGATATTTAGTCAAACATTTGTTTGGAATAATGAACCCACTGTGAGTATGTTATTTTAATTAAACTCCACTGAAATGGATGCAACATATTTCTGGGTATAAACTAGTAAAGAATGATTGGATTTCATTTATGAGGAATTTATTGAATGATGCTTGTTACCAATCCATTTGTTATTATCCAATAAGACATTAAAGTATTAAGAGAAGCATGACTCTGAAAGTGGCGAAGATAGATAGATAGATAGATAGATAGATAGATAGATAGATAGATAGATAGATAGATAGATAGATAGATAGATAGATAGATAGATAGATAGATAGATAGATAGATAGATAGATAGATAGATAGATAGATAGATAGATATATCTCTCAGTGCTGCATTTGATACAGTTGATCTCTCAGTGCTTCATTTGATACAGTTGATCACAGTGTCTTAATGTGTTGTAGGGTTCCAATAAGCAATATTAGGATTTTTTAAATTGAATTTGTCCAAAAAATTCTAGTGTGTTAATGTAAATGAAAAATCTTCAAACACAAGGATTACTTGTGGAGTACCACAGGGTTCCATGCTTGGGCCAGTTCACTTTACTATATACATATGCCTCCAGTTGGTAAAATTATCAGACAGCATGGGCTTAACTTCTACATATATGCTGATGATACTCAGCTAAATTTATCCATAAAACCTTATCAAACTGGTCAGATAGACATGTCTTGAATCTTAAAAACCTGGATGACGTTAATAATCTGCTTTTACGTTCAGACAAGACAAACGGACAATGTTTGTCTTTGAAAAACAAACAATCTGGATGCTGGTAATTTTGACCTCCTATTATAAAGTAAAAAAAAAAAACATTGGTGCTCTTTATGACCAGGACATGTCATTTATACAATAGGATTTCCTTTATCACCTCAGGAATATCGCCAAAATTATAAATATCTTGTCCAGGAGTGACACTGAACAACTAGTCCGTGTCTTTGTTACTTCAAGGCTGGACTATGGCAATTATTTATTATCAGGAAGTCCACAAAATACAGTTCGAAGTCTTCAGCTGATCCAAAATGCTGCCCTAAGAGTTCTGATGAAAACTAAAAGAAATCATATTTCTCATATTTAAGCTTCCCTTCAGTGGATCCCCATGAAATCAGGAATAGAATTTAAAATACTCCTTCTCACATATAAAGCCCTTAATACTGCCTAGTAATCCAGCATTTAACCAGCCTCACCGTATGATTTGATGCAACTGTCTTTGTAAAGTGCCTTGAGATGATGTGTTGTGAAATGGCTCTATATAAATAAAATTACATTTTTTCCATGTCCTTAGATCAACTTCAATGCCTCTCCTTCCCTCACAGCTGCACCCAGTTTCTAATCAACCACCTACTCCTTGCTCAGTAATCCTCTCTCCAGCTTAAATACCTCTGTTAGTCAAATCATCCCGTTTCCTTGTCTTCCTCTTATAATGTATTATTCTGGATTTCTTGAGTTTAGACTTGTTAATTTGTGAATTTCATTTTTTCTAAGTTAAAATGTTTGTTTCCATCGGCCTTCCTCCTCCCTGCATTTTGGTCTAGCTCTGCCTGTTTCATGACAGATGTGCAAACTTTTCGGTAACTGTATAATCAGTTGTTATATGTTTAGTTTGCTTTATTTAAAAACATGACAATGTTTTAAATAAAAAAATTAAAAAAAATAATAAAAAAAAAAACATGACAATGAATTTGGATGTTCCATGATGAATTACTGAATGCAAAACTGATTTTTTTTTTTACACTACGTTACCCACAATCCTACATGTTCATGTCTATATTCAGACCTCTAGACAAATATTCAGACATCCAGTTTAACATAACCTAAAAGTATATGGCATTTGACATTTTAAGTCCCCCCTGAACATGAGAAAATCCTCGTTATTCAATGGTGTAGCGCACATCCATCCATTTTCCGAACCGCTTAATCCCTCATGGGGTCGCGGGGGGTGCTGGTGCCTATCTCAAGCGTTCACTGGGCGAGAGGCAGGGTTCACCTGGACAGGTCGCCAGTCTGTCACAGGGCAGCACAGAGAGACTAACAGGACAAACAACCATTCACACACACACTCACACCTAAGGACAATTTGGAGAAGCCAATTAACCTAACAGTCATGTTTTTGGACTGTGGGAGGAAGCCAGAGTACCCGGAGAGAACCCACACATGCACAGGGAGAACATGCAAACTCCATGAAGAAAGACCCAGGGGTGTACTCGAACCCAGGACCTTCTTGCTGTAAGGCAACAGCGCTACCCACTGCGCCACTGTGCAGCCTGTAGCGCACATATTCCCTAGTTACTGGAGGAAAATAGGGAATACCAATATGGCGGCTGGTGGCTTCAAAGCGACTCGTAGCGGGCGACTAGCACTCCAGTGTATAATATAGCTCAGTGGTCTAGGCGCCCATTGCAATGGACATTACAAAAACAAATGTAACTAAAAACAACTATTTTGTTTCTATGCTCGAATTAAAAAATATGTTGGAAAATAATTTTTTTGCTGAATAGAAAAAAATCTGGCCTGACGTCATGTTGGAAGGTAGCTTTCTGACCCACATGCACAACCATAAGCAGGACGCCAAGGTAAGAGAGTGTATGTGCTGGATGCGCCGATTGGTGAGATTCTAAAAGTTCAGGAACTTTGGTATCTGACTGGGGAAAGGAGACCCTGATGAGGGAAGACCGAGGCGTTGAGTCCCGTTGATGGTGGAGAGTGGGCAGGCAGCCGAGTCCTGATCAGTAGAAGCCAGGAGACAGCCGTGGAATGAGCAAAAGACTGAATTCTGACTGCCCGCCTGGTACGAAGAACAAATCTTCTGAAGCTTGAAGGTAAAAGCAAACTAGACGCAGTCAAAGTTTACAGGTTAGGCACAGAGAAGGGCAATGAGGAGCTCAAACTGAATCAGCCAGGAATCTCAGAGGTCTTGAGTTACCACAGTGTGGAACCATCAGGCGAAGAGGGACCATCTGGGGGCTCTGTATAAACCCAACAGCTTGATGGGATAATTGGTGATTGGATATATGGCAGGCCACGCCCATCCACAAATAAACCCACACGCATACACCAGGATCATGACAGAAGGGTTTATTCCATTAAACTGAATGTGATATGGCTTCATTAAAGTTCTGGACTTAATTATTGAAAAGAAATCTGGGAATTATGAAGTTTAATTTCAAGCAATCCAGTCTGGAGAAGCTGGAGCTTCTTCTGCACCCAGCTGCTTACAGTGACATCATTGGGCACTGATAAAGATGCTCGCCATGTCCAATTGAACACCCAGGAAGCTGTTGATAAAGACATGTCATTAGAATATAATATAAAGGCAGGAGGGCATGTAAAGTTTATTAACCCTGTTTAAAGCGATAAATTAATGAAGAAAAGTTCATTGAGTTTCCAAGTAGACAAGTCCCTCTTCCCTAGAAGACCCGGGTTCAGATCCCAGTTGTGTCAGGAAGGGCTTCTGGCATAAAAATTCTGCCATCTGGGTGTAAATTGTAACGACTTGCTGTGGCGACTTCTGCAAAAAGGAGCAGCTGAGTGGACTCGCATTAATTACTGCGTTTTTAACTTGAACAAAGGGAACTGCCCACTATTTCTCATGTATGAACATGCACCTGCAGAAAGTGGGGCAAACATTGCATGGTTTTAAAAATCTCAGGAGCACCGTCTGTGGGGATAAAATATTATTTCAGCTCCATCCAATGTCCTCTCGGTCGGAGAAGTGAAATCGGTGAATGACATCAGACTCCTGCACATTTACGCCTCTACATTATCTATCCACCTGTTCATTCACTGCCTTCGGCTTATCCGAGATCGGGTCACGAGAGCAACAGGAGGGAACCCCAGACATCCCTCTCCGCAGCGACATCGTTCTCTGGGAACCAAGGTGTCACCAGGCTAGATGGTATATATTGTCATTCCAGCGGGTTCTGGGTCCTACCTGGAACCCGCTGGGAAATCACCGTACCTGACTCAATGTAATACAGAAAAGCAGCAGCTCTACTTTGAGATCGCCTCGGATGAAGGAGATTCTAATCCTATCTCTAAGGCTGAGCTCAAACACCCTCCAGAGGTAGCTCATTTCGGCTGCTTGTTCTCGGGATCTCATACGTTCATGGTCATGGTCATGATCCATTGTTTATGACCATAGGTGAGAGCCGGAATGTCAGTGGACTAACAAATGGTGAGCTTAGCTTTTTGGTTCAGCATTCTTCAACAAAACAGACCAGAACAGCGGCCGTATTGCTGCAGACGGAGCCCCAATCCGTCCATTTGTCCCCCACTCCATCCTACCATCACCCACGAGCAGTTCACCAAGATACTGAAACTCCTCTGCTTGAGGCGGAGACTAACCCTCAACCCAGAGAGGCGACACTTCACTAATACGAGCTAAAATAATTTACACAACTCGCTGACATAATGCACAATCATCTAGTTGAAACGGTAAATTACAGTCTAAACAGATTTGGTCTGATTTGTGAAGAATGAAAAGGCTCCTTTTGACCAAAAGTTTGGGTTTGAACTATCCAACTCCAGACCCTTTTTTTAAACCCAGAGTCAGGTTTAAAGAAAGGATTCAACAGGTTTTGGAAAATGCGCTGCATATTTATTAAAAAACCCAGGATTGTGAAAAGATGTGATCAAAACACTCTGCACTTTTAAATTCAGTCTGAATCCTAACAATAAAGAATGATTTAATTTAGCAGAAGAACAAATGTTATAAAGTTGTCCTTTGACATTTTGTTTGCATAGATTATTATAGAATGGCAGATTCAATCGATGGGTGCTCATCATGCATAAATAAGCGAATGTTTTATAAGCTTTTTTCTTTCAGCAGAAGGTCAGAGATGGAGGGGGGTTAGTCTCCAGTATGCAGCACATTATTGTACATAAATACCTTCTTTTGCAGCATGCTAAAAAGCCTTCAATTGTCCTGCCTCCTCAATCAAGTCTTTCTGCAACAAAACCTCAAACGAACACATTAAAAGATAACTTCCTGTGATTTGCCTGAACCCTGACAGAAAAACCCTGGATTGTTAGCGCGTGATTCATGGAGCGACAGTTTTATTACAATCGCCTACTGGAAACAAACACTCAAAGCCACAATAAGGGAAGGAAATTATACTTCATCCTGGAACTCTGTGCGCCACAGAAAACATGCATGGCCTTTTGTTCGGATTGATGAAATCAGCTCGTTCAGAGCTGACAATTACTTTCAGGTTTATACACACAGAATGTAAAATATAGTCGTGATCAGCCTAGATTGTCTCCTGCCTTTCCTCCTGCTGCCTGAGTGCAGCAAAACAAAGCAAAAACTAGTTAGATAGAAGGCAAGCTATCAAATGATGGCTTCGACTGCCTTCGTCAAAACATTGCTTTATAGTAGGTGGTAGATATAACAGATTGTTCTGGCTCATCTCTCTTCAACTAGCTTCACTGATTTCTGCACTGAGTTTGATCTAACTTGGGTTCACCACTTCTGGTTTCCACCTGTGCTCACGTCTTTATCCAGATTCTAAACGAGGATTATTTTTAATTAAAAATTGTTTCATTAGATAAACCTCAGAAAAACCTGACCTTGGTGCAGTGTACCTGGGGATTAGACAAGTAATTATGTTTTCAGATACACTTGAGTCGGATGGATTCAAGGATGGCAGTGGAAGTAGCAGTGCATGTTGGGAGGGCTGTAATTACACCCTGTCTTGGCTACACTTTCTGAGATCCATTATTCAGTGGCTGCTTTTTACTTAATGCAAACTTACGGCTTGCAAAAGCAACCAAGAAAAAAGGCATGAGCTACCTATCACCTGATATTGATAAGTTGTTGGATCGGTTTGCTGTGTAGTCCTAATTGGGGTGAAATGTATCCTTTACTATTTCTCAGGGAGAAAGCTAAAATCCCTGAGCAGTGGCGGTTCTAGCATGTCGGCCCCACCTTCCTCCTCCTCCCAACTGATGAAAACAAGATGTATGATAAGAAATACCTTTATTGTCCCACAATAGGGAAATGCAGGCGTGACAGTGGCAGAAACACATAGACAGAATCACACACTAGATGAGTAATCAAAAACCAAGCTGATCTAAAGTTCAATTCTAAAGCAAAGGAAAGAAAACCTATGAAAAAATGGCAAATAAATGAAATTAAGTGTTGCGCAATTATTGAAAACGTGGCATATTCGGATAGAAATGCAATATTTAAGTTAAACAGGAAATTCAGCAGTCAATTTACGCAAGGATGTGAGAAAAAAATTTGAAATGCATGACTGTACAAGCAAACACCTCAGAGTAGCTAATGCGTCTGAGACTCAGTGTAAAGGATTCTTGATCAGACCAGAGCCCCTGCAACCATTGGCATGTATGGAAGACCTATTAAGTGAGCAGCAGAGACAGACTATAAGTGTAACAGCAGCGAGGAGGAAGGACCTGAGGAAGCACTTCCTTTAGCATCTAGGGTGCAGCAGTCTGTCACAGAGGGACCTCTCCAGTTCTGCAGCAGCTCCATCCATTGGGCTGCGAGACATCATCCATCCATGTTATTTTTCTAAAAGTACTTTTGCCTCCCACTGGGTCCAGGAGGCATCCCAGGACAGAGCTTCCCCTCATAAAAAGTTTCTCCAGCCGCTTCCTCTCAGCTACAGATGAGCTGCTGCTCCAACAAACCACACCGTAAAAGATGGCGGATGCCACCAAAGAGATTAAAGAAAGTCTTCAAGAGTGCCCTTGGAAATCAGGAAACCATTTAAAATGTGGGATGGGATCAAAGGCAGCCCTGCACAAAGCAAGAGCGTCTCCTTCTCTACAACAACAACTGGGATAATCTTTTTAAACCTGGAAGGAAAAAAAACTAACTATACTAACAATGTCAGCAAAAATAATCAAAAACAATAAAAAAAAAAAAACAAACCAAACTAATTACAAATACTTTAAATCCTAATCTTAGGGAGTGGTAAATCCTTTCAGCCTATTTTACTTAGATGCTGCGTCGACAAAAGCAAATTAAGTCTCAGAAAAAACGCTGCTTTTTGGAGCATATGTTGAATGGAAGCAGGTGGAGGATAAGTACAAACCTTTCATATGACCTAATAAATATGATAAATAGGCAACAGATAAGTTGGAATTGTTTTCACCAGGTTTTGGGATTTTTTTTTTTGACATTGTGGAAATGGATTTGTGCACCCAACCGTGACTTTTCTGAAAATAATGTTGTTTTCATGACAAATCCATTTCTAAGTAATGATGTTTTCTAGTTTCTGTCTCATGAATTTTTATTGTAGCCACCACAGTCCTGGTTTCACCTGTGGTATTTAAGTGTCCAGGTGTTCACTCAGACTGAAGGCTTCTAAAATGAAATACCGCGTCCCAGCACAATATTCCCAGGATCCCAAGTTCAAGCTGTACTGAGATCCAACATCTTATGTTCAAATGAAAACAGAATCCTTCACAAGTGATGCAGTCAACCCCACTTTACCCTCGCAATATCTGAGCATAGAGGGCAGATCTCCATTTCTCGGCATCGTTGTGACATAGACAGCATATTTGGTTATAGACATGGTTCATAACCTGGAATATTATTAAAATTCTGCGCTGGTTAAAGAAGCAGTCGATTCTTTGAATCAAATCCTGCCCTAAGGCGACTCGCACTGCCAGAGCTCCATCCAAAGCCACACTGGACATAGAAAATGAGTCCTGCATGTTGATTTGTTTGATCGACGACCAGACTTTTTGCTACCTGCACAGAAAACAATAGATTAATCGCACAGCAAATTAAAAAAATAATTTTTATGAGTGACACTATGTGGCAGCTTGATGACATCATAAAGGTTGGTGAAGAAACAACAGCATACAGCTGAGGACTCTTGCTTCTGCAAAAAATATTTAACACTTAAGTGGTAGAAAATATCTCAGATTCTCATGCAGTTTACCTCCACGTGGATAATTTTGATCCATCTTAGAGCTGAAAAAAAAACACATTTTGTAATGATAACCCGTAATCAGGAGAGCGACCAGGAATTATGGGCCCTATGACAAAAGAAATGAAAATCACCCCACAAGCTTTTATATATATATATATATATATATATATATATATATATATATATATATATATATATATATATAGGCAGACAAAAGAATTTCCATACAAAACTCCGGGGCCTCAAGCCAAACACTGAAATTATCAGGTCAAAATAATTCACAAAACTTCAAGTCTATTAAAAGCTGCCATCTGAAACATCAGCTTCTCTGTATCCACGCCTGTCAGTCAGGGACCTTTGGAATTGTCCCAACACCCCCCGATACAATGCTACTGCATTTCTTGTAAGGTTCTTAAAAATCTATGACAGTCCAAAAGTCATTCTGTAACCAGTATATGTTAAGATAGGATAGAGTTTGGGGCAGCAGTGCTTGAAATTCCCTCCGGGGTCAAAGAATCCACTGGCTTAAAGGTTGATCCATCTAGAAAAAAAAAACCCTGTTAGCGCAAAAGTAAGACGGTGTATGGTTGGTTGGTTATTTCTTTGCTCTAATAGCACTTCCTGGCAATACTTTTTTTTTTGTCATCTGGAAGATATGTTTATTTCTCGTTTAATTGTGCAACACTAGCAAGGTTGAGCAGAAGAGTTGATAATGGTGACTGCATCCGTGAGGAATTTGCATAACTTCGTTAAATAAAAATGCATACATATAAAAGGAAATCAGCAACATGTCTTGTTTCCTCAAACTTCAATCATTGAATCCAATAAATCTCACCAAACAAGAGTCAGTAGCAGAATAAGGTATTTAGCACAGAGGATTTGGTATGTTTTCCATGGGTGCGACCCACGAGCACATTTTCCTTTCAACTACAGCCCTTTTCAATAAAATAAACCGACTTTGCAACAGTACAAGATTTACTGCTACAATTATAACGACAAAAATGAGCCGACCACACAGACTCTATCTGCCATATTTGGAAAACTAGTTATATGAGGTCTGGAAAAAAGGACAGACGTTGCTGGCATAAGGCCCACTAGTATTTTAGGAAGTGACGTTTGCAGCACGATATTTTACATCCATGTTAAGTTTTCCTGCTTAACATTTTCACATTAACCCTGTAACCCTTTAACCCATTGTCCAAAATCCCAATAGTCCGAAGATTCAGATCTTAATGAATGAATGAATGAATTTATTTCAGACAATTAACAAATTTAACATACATTTAACAAATATTAAATAAATCAATTTCAGAAATTACCAATTAATTAATTACCAATTAATGGGAAGGTAGTCTCTTAAATTCAGATGTTAAATCTGACCAAGTCTGTTTGAAGTTGCAGTATTGATCCTCGCTGATGACAGTTCCAGATATGCAATGTCCATATATAATTAGAGCCAGCGAGCCAAAGGTGTATCATTAAGGGGCCTCCACGTCTGGGCTATAGTTTTCTTGATTGCCGTCCGACCGGCCAGACAGATTTTACGAGCTTTATCCGTAAGAGATATCCGTGCGTAATAACTTAGCCAAAAGATAGCAGGGTCTAGAAGGCCAGGTACTCCAGGGACTTCAGCAAGACAGCGGATAACTTTGACCCAATCCCCCAGACATTCCTGAACAACATGGATGAAGGGGCCCAGACCCTATGCCTAACAATTGGAGTGAAATATGCTTAGACCAAACTTCATATGTATTAAGCGATGAAAGTCTGGGCTTTCAGTTTGTCACAAACATATAAAAAAGGATTTCTGGGTGCATCAAGTAACTAGTTAATAACTGGGTGATCACTCAACTAGCCCTAGGGGACTCTGTATGCATTACAAGAAGGCCTTATCCTAAAATAGAATAATATAAAGAATGCTCATCAATATTATATTTTGACATCAATTCCTGGAAGCTCAGAATAGAGGTTTCCACACTAATGTCTTATAACGTCTTGATACCGTCATTATCCCAATCCGTTAAAAAAATGGCCCGATGAAAAGAGCCTGCCTCAATCGCATCATTTATTATTTCCAGCTAAACCGGACCTAGAATGTCCTCAGAGTTTGAAAAAAATAAATAAAAAAAACACTTCCTTATGACTCACAAACAGCAGCAACTGGTGTAAAACCAGTAGCAGAGCAACCCAGGAAGCACTCCATGGCCACAATATATAGCTGCTCAATGGTGACATTTCATGGAGCATTTATGAACAGGTTTTTCTTTCAAAGCTTCACATCAGTGGATTTCTCTACACAATCTGTCATTCACCTCATCTCACCTTCAAATACAGAATATAACAAATTTATCTTGAGAATCAGAACTTTCAGCATCAGAAATCTGTATGGCAGACTGTCTCTTTCATTTAGAATAATCCTATTTCTGTTGCATATGTTTGTATTATTTTGACATTTGATCACTGTTACTTTTTTTTACTCATATGCAGCTTTTTACATGACACACAGGAGTTACCAATGATTTTTTTTGTTATTTCTGACTAATAATTAACAATGAATCCAGCAAGACCTTCCTTTTTTATACTACCAGTAGATAATCAAGGAGAGACAGAGGAATACATTTTTTTAAAGTATGGCTAAAGATAAATAAAAAAATAGGTACATTTTCAGAGCTAACACTCAACATCTTAATCTCCAGTTAGATTTCCTTACCTTTTACTTTTATATGTAGCTGAAAAGAAAATCTTCAAAAGACTGATTATCTTGTTTAAAGTTAGAAGATAACAGTTTTTGTTATTTAACCAGGTTTTAATCGCAGGAAACGCATCACAGATGTAACACACCCAGCACAAAGCACCACCACGGTCCTTATTATCCAACATGGCTCAAAATCTGTTTTCATTTTATTCAGAATCCAGATTTGACCACAGCAGCAATAAAATATTACTTATATCACTACTTCTGTGGGGTCAAAATTAAAAATGTAAATTCATTTAAATATAATGTATATTGGCTGTTTGGTGCCTTTTCCATTTGCTACTTTTACCTGAAATATTTATGTTAATGTAAATGAGATCTCACCAGGCTCGTTGGGAACGTCATATAAATGTGACTCCAAATGGAAATACTTTTTTTTTTTTTTTGCAATGCAAACCTTTCCATGTTTCTTCAACGCTTAAAAATGTTACAAATATTTTCCAACTGCAATACTTCCAAAGCCATTTTCCCCTCTGTTTTGTAAAGAGTTTCTTTGGCTTAAAAAAAGTATGCTAATTCAAAATCAAAGAGGATAACCAGTTGATGATTTTCTGTTTTGCTCAGTGGTGAATACAAAACTTGCAATAAAACAACATCCTGGTGAACTTAAAGTATAAATCTCCTCTGTATTTCATTTGACAAAAAAAAAAAAAAAACATCACATGTAAAATTATGACAAAAATGAGGGGGAGCAATACAAGCAGAGCACTACTTTATTTAAAACTGTCTTTTGTTTTTGCTTCTTACACAGAATCTTCTTGCTTCTTACACAGAACTGATTAAATTAGAAAAGGATGCAGAACAATTCTCTGAAAAAATAGATTATTATTTACAGGTCATATTTTACAGTTAAATCAATCTAATCTTCAGGCTGCTTACAGTCCTTGCAGACATTTCAACTTTCAGTGTGAATTGTTCAGCTTAAACTATCCGCCAATATCCTGGTGAAGAAGAGAACGGCCGGCTGTTGGCTGTTGTTCTGGATGCTGAAGGCTCTTCCTGCGAGATCAGAACAAAAACCATTAAAGCAACAATATTACTTACACACGCTTAAAACTGAATAAAGAAATACACCAATACAGCCAAATAAAGAAACTAGGACACTGTTACATCTGGAAAGTGGAATCTGGTTATGACCTGTGGCTGAAAAAGGAAGTGATTTGATTGCAGGTAAACAAACAAAACCAATCTTGTTTTACTTATTAAATGAATCAAATAAGGTCTTTTCAATCTTTCTCCACATTTTCCCCCGTTCGCTGCTGTCTCCATGTCCATTACATTTGAATAAACCTCAAAGAAAATTCTATGAAAGTACTTCCAGGGGAGCGTTACACTGCTTGTGAAAGTAAATCTGTTGGGCTTCCTCTTGATGCTCCGACAACAAATCTGAAGGCATCCGTGCTGGACAGGACGCGTTAAAAAAAATTTTATTAAAAAAAATAAAAGAACAAAAACGTCGAGTAATGATCCTCTAATCATGTGCACCTGATCAGACACGTCCATGTCAGATTTTAACCATATTAAGAGGGAAGAAGAGCTGGACGATAATTCAATAACGATATATATATATATATATATATATATATATATATATATATAAAATCGATCGATAGACGTGTATCGATGATAGAAAACAGGGTCAATAAAATATTCAATAGAATAAGTTTTTCCTCCTTTAGCATTCTAGCCTATCATGTAGCTTAATATTACATCGTTACATCCTCCCAACCAATCACAACGCAGACCCAGGAACGCCCCGTCATCAAGCCCCGCCCCGCCCCTTCAAAGAGTTCAGAGAGTAAGTGTTTTTTCTTTTTTGGTAAAGAGTTGGTTGAATAAAAGTTTGAGTTTGAATTCAGTGTTTGTGTGTTCTGTATCTAAAATAAAAAACGGTTGCTAAGCAACAGCATAAAATGTCATGGCTGCACTTAAAATATATGTTTTGAATTTGTTGATAATCGATATCGATCAATATGATTTCCATTTTATCGATATGCTTTTTTTCTATATCGTCACACCCTAACAGAAAGTGTCTTTTATTAACATAACAGTCAATAACATCACATAACAATTGCTCAGTTATACCTGAACCATGTGTTGGTGATCCAAAACAACTGGACTTTTATTCTGAATAGAAGTCCAGTTGTTTTATTTTTTAACCTGAACCGTTCAACATTAAAATTACTGTCTAGACAGGCTATCCTACCTTTTTTAACATGGCTATATTAATTAATTACACATCTCACACAGGAAGGACTGCAACATGATGTTCTTACCACACTCCACCAGAAAGCTTTGTCCAGAGCAGTAGCTCGACACCCTGCAGTCGATGGTGACCCTCACCGAGCCCGTTACCAAGCTGAAAATCTTGAAATGACAAAGAAAAAGAAGAATTTAGAAACAAAGGGACTAGTGTTCTCACATCAGGAGAGTGAGAAGTGCACTGACTGTGGTAGCGCCGTGATCCACCCAGAGAGGCTTCATCATGTACGAGCCCATCAGCAGCTTTCCGGAACAGAAGGAGGAGTTGCTAATTTCCACCTGGACACCCAGGGCCCGGTCCTTGTATAAGTACCACTGAAACTGGTCAGGGGTGATTGTAGCGCCTTCTGCAGATGAATTACATAGAAAAGTGGGTCAAATATTCATTATGTTGTACTCTTTTAACACATCTAGTAGTGTATGCACGTTTATTTAAATCCATAAATAAATAAAAACACGAGGACATGTTCTTACGGTCAGGTCCCGCAGACCAGAGATTCTGCATCCATTCAGTGAGGTATGCCTTATCCCTGGAGTGTAGCGTTAGCGAACTGAGCGGAGGACCACAGAAATCAGACATAGACAGAATGGTTTGGTTCCCGGGTGGCGTAAAAGCTGCAACACAAAAAGGAAAATGTGTAAAAAAAATAAATATCTGGAGCGTGGGAGGAAACAGTCACATTCAATGCAAGTGAGGTTAACGGAGCAACTTCAGCTGTGCATGTTGTGGACGTGAGCAACACGTCCCAGACTCAAAAACCCCGGGTCCTGCATTTTTAAATTTCCCGCAGGAGTCGGAGGGACTCGCCGTAAATATTGCAGAGTAGATGGCCACATTTTGAGCCCGACAAGAGCCACAGTCGAACGTGGCGAAGTCGTTTGATTAATTCAACAGAAAAACATTGCCTTTCCGCTGAGCCGGCAGAGAACATAATCGTCCAATCTCTGCAGGGGGAGTGTTACGACCCGAGACGGTGGATCAGAACAGAATCTGAATGAAACATATGTTTTTGTATCCTTTCATCGGATCGCTTACCTCAGAATCTCCGCTAAAATCTCTACAATCCCCACCGTTTTTTGTAAAAGAACACGCCACTGAATCGGTCGAGTGAAAGCTTTTTTTTTTTTATGCAAATAAATAATTTGTGTTTTCAAAAATCTCTCTGCCACCAGTTCTAACTCCAAAGACCCGTCAGATTTTAAATTTTCACTGATGTACAAGTTTCATTCCCATCAACGAACCCCTCTTCAATTCTTGGCACCCCAGGCAAAGGGGTGTAAAAGGCCTTAAAAGAAATTCATCTTTTATTGAGGATGCATAATGTCTCACTCTTAAGAAAAACACAGTTTCTAGTTCTTGTCCTGATCTTGTCCTAATCTTCTCTACAGCAAACCCAACAGATTTCCTAAACGATTTAAGTCCAGGATGTCTGTGAAAGACGGGTATTTCTCTGCTTGTTGGACAGTTTGTGCTGACTAGACTGTTTTGGTCCATAATAAAGTTTTTACAAAGAGTTTAAACTGAGAAAGGTATCTTTTTAGTTGGCCTATGGTTAAATGTCACACACCATCTCTGTGTTGCTCTCTAAAATCCAGGCCGGCCGCGCCTGCACGCAGACAGGTGCCACTCTGAGCTTAGGAGAGCCCATAAAATACCACCGGCAGGCACAAAATGGCGGACAGCACACCAATTGGATCAAAACGTTCTCTCCCTAACAGCGTTATGAAGTTATAAGTTACTCGCTTCTTCACTAGACATGTTCCTCTGAATTAGGGCTGGACGATAATTCAATAACAACATATATCGATCGACAGACGTATATCGATGATAGAAAAAAGGGTCAGTAAAATGTTCAATAGAATAACAGTTTTCCTTCCTTTTGCATTCTAGCCATGTAGGTTAATATTACAGTCATTGCGTCCTCCCAGTGGTGAAAAATCTTACTGCTCCTTTAAAGCAGTTCTGGTTCAAACTTTTTAATTACAGTTGATGGAGCAAATAGGATTTTACTTGTGGACAGTTTCTGACTAACTACACATCTGCTGTAGTTACATAGCGTGCTCTATTGTCTTCCCCATGCAGCTGTTGCAAAAAGAAATTAACCTCTATGTTCTATAATTTTTATACCTCGAAGGAACGGGGTCATGGATTACTCAGTTAATGTCTCTTTCTCTGCTTAACTTAAAGTATTAGTATAAGAAATGCATTAGTTGCATTTTTCATTGAGGAAGAATTGGGATACTAGTAAGTTCAGCACTGCTGATTTTTGAATGAAACGGTTATGTTCTGTTCATTTTAATCCATCTCCATATTTCACCAATCAAACTGGCAAACACAATAGTTCTTCTAATACAGCCACAAAATCCTTCCAGCTGTTTTGGTTTATAAAACCGTCACGTCTCTGTCATAGCTGTGGATTTCAGGTCCCTTCGACCACTTAACAAGCGCTTCAAGAACCCCAGCTTGTGGTGGAACAGCGAGAGCTAAAGTGTGGGGGAACCGTTTAAAAACCTCTTCCTTTTGTATTGTCCATCGATACGGCTCTGCTGATAACTAGAAACACTTCTCCCCCCTCGGTGCTGACAGAAAACCAACACTTGGAGAACGGACAGAAAAAAAGAAGTGAAAACCATTGCAGGGTTCAAACGTACTCGTTTCATCGTCATACTCTTGCAGCTCGATCATGGAGGACGGTCCGCTCATGAGGACTCTCGCCCTGCTAAAATACAAGAAACAACAGTCAAAGCCAACCCTCGGTGACATTAAAGACAGATGGAGTCATTTAGCCTCCTTACGTGTCCTCAGGACATCCCGCAGGATCAGCCTGACACCGTCCGTCCTGCGGGGTCTCCTGGCTGCGTTCGCCCCCGTCTCCTCCAGCGTTTCCATCAGCGTCGGACCGGCTGCACGTTACAGGGCCGCCGTCCACGGTCTCCTGCGCGGGCCGGGACGTGACGTTACGCCTTCTGCACTGATGTCTGTCTCTGCTGGGGGCCGCGGCGGGGGTCCCCGCCACTGAAGTGAGGTCTTTAAATGCTGCGAGAGAGCTTTTGACGGTCGATTGAGGAGACAGTGGCTTCACGAGAATCACCGGAGCTCCCCCTGGTGTCTGTGACGCAGCGTTGCCCTCTGTCCGTTTAGGCTGCTTCCTTTGACGCCTGGGCCCCAGCTCCTTCGTGGGGGACCGCCTCGGCGACGGGGAGATTATTTCCGAACCGGCGGCCTCCGTGGGAACTGTCCACCATTCTCCTGGTGGTTTCCTCCTGCGTTTTGCTGGTTCGGCGTTCCTCAGCTCCTTCCGTGGCTGACGCAGCTGCGCCACAGGGGCTGTAGACGTGGCCGTATTCTTAGAGGTGTGGTGATAGACTTTTTGAAACAGCTCATCGCCTGCAACAAAAGTACATAAAAAAAAAAAAAGTTTATTCCAGGTTTTGGACAATTGCCGTAGACTAATTTCCAAATTCAAACTTTGTTTTGCTTCGCAGTTTTACTATTTTAGACCTCTGAGGAAATGAGAATAGCCCCAAACTGATGACACAACAAAACGCAAAGTTAGCTTCCAGCGTAGCAGAAGAAGTAATGGAGATTTCACCAATCAGCCAATCAGAGAGAGCATGTACGACAGGTTCTCGTGTAATGGTTGTGAGGACTTTCCAGCTCTTGTGGTCTTACTTGAGTTGAGGCTGTGCCGTCTCTCTGAAAAGACCAGCGGGCTTGACTCCTGATCGAGGTCTTCATCGGGGATCTCCTGCTCCTCCAGCTCTGCCGCAGCTGTCGGGATTTCGTCGGGCATTTCTTTGATTTTCTCGTCTCTTTCATTTCTCCTTTTAGTCAAGTTACCTTTATTCCCTTTAGCTTCTTTAGCACGACTATTGGACACCTTTGCGGGATCTTTTGCCTTTCTTCTACCGTAGGATTTGTCTTCCATGTTCTTTGAGGTCAAAGGTACTGCCGGGTCGGACTCTTTGCTTTTCTGTTTAGACTTTTTGAGGGGTTGGGGCTTTTCTGTTCTCTCTGGGCTCTGGGGGCAGCTTTTCCACCACTCTCCTGGCGGCTTCCTCTTTCTAGGCAGCTGAGCATCCTCAGACGAACTACGTATGGAGGGAACTGACTTTATGTCTTCCTTGGCCCCTCCATCCGCTTTAGATTTCACGTCTTGGTCTGCAGAGTAGCAAGAAACATCAATTAAAAACTATATATGTATTTGTACAGTTTCAAGACAAAAAGGTCTAGATCAGGGGATTGCGACCACCCCCCTCAGTCTAGCTAAATAAAACTCGTTTAGAGACACAAAAGAAAAAAAGACAATAATTTTTATCAAAATTGTGTTAAACTATGTTTAAAAAAGCACATAATTGCCAACTAATGACTAATCTAAAGCAATATTACTGATACTTTTAGTGCATTTCTACGGTGGAGATTTGATGCAAATACTCCATGCTGAAATTGAAAATTGTGCAAATCTGCCTTTTCCCCCCCTCTATAAAGTGTTTCCCATTCACTGACTTAAATCCCCCCACACCCTCAAAAAATAAATAAAAATAAAATAAAAAGCACACAGCAATCAGCAGTCTACTACATGAACCTACAGTGTTTGTAGCACATTTGCTTGTGCTAAATGTCATTGCACAAAATGTAAATAGTTTAATGGCAATTAAATTTGAACTCTGAAAGATGTACATGTCTCGCAGTTCTTCCTTAGCAGGACCCCTACTTACATAAAACAAACTATACAGCTCATAAAAATAACATTTTTTTTAACCTTTTCAGGTAATCGGGCTAAATCAGTTGTATCTAAACTAAGTAATCTAAAAGAAAGGATTGCTGTAATTTCTTTAAAGCCATGTACCGGTAACTTGTTTTGATCTTATAATCTCAGGTTTTTGACAGGCGTGATACTGATGTAGCCTCAGTGTGCACGTGATGTTGCTCACAGAGGTCAAGTGAATGCTCAGGGAGTTTGTGTTTATGCGCAGATACATGAAGAATTAGGGGGAACGTTGATCAGCATCCATCTTAAATCCCAGATTTGTGATAACTGGCCTAATATTATGCCAGAGAACTGAGATCAAAGTTGGAGATGTTAGATATGCCACCAAAAAACCTCTGTTTTTTGCTCGAACGTAAAAAGATGGATGCCATCCAGGACTTTATCATTGAGACATTTGAACAATGAATGTAATGAGAAGCCCTTGGCTTTGTTAAGAGGGCGATAAACCTGGGAGTCCTCTGCATAACAGTGGAAGGAAACCCCATGTTTCCTGAAGATAGAACCAAGGGGAAGCAGGTACAAAGTGAAAAACAAGGGGCCTAACACGGACCCCTGTGGGACCCCACAGTGGAGAGGATCAGCAGAGGACACAAATTCAAAAGAATTACAATTATTAAGATGATATATTAAATAATTATTTTTGTTCTTTGACAAAGTATTTTGGGAAAAACTGGTTAGTTTTAAACTAAGAGCAACATATATGCTCATGCCTGTTATGTTGCTCACATAAAACTAAGAACCACATGTGTTATTTTGCTATAACTTGTTTTAACTTGTGGTGGAAACCTATGATAATGTGTTGTGGGAAAGACTGATTCTGTATTCCTTATTTTGCTTATATTTGCGCTATTATCTGAGTTTGCAATATTATTTTGCTTCACACACTGCTGAGATGCTGGGAACGTTTTTTTGTTTTGGAAACGGGACGAACAGCTCAGATGGGAGGGAGAAGTGGCCACTCTCGCTCCCATCTGATACTTTATTTAATGGATATAAAAAAGGAGGGACCGCCCTCAGTCGTTGAAGTCAGCCGTGGGTTGTATGGGCCGCGTGGATTGCTCTCTAACCGGACTGACCGACTTCCCAGTCCTACCCATGGTAAGAGATGGAACAACATGTCTGTTTGAAAGCTTGCCAGGCTTTAAGTGCTTGCTACTTTGCGTGTGCGAAGTGCATGCTGTTTTGTGTTGCTGTGTTCTGTGGAGAATAATAAATGTGTGCCTTATATTCTAACAGAAACAGTGTTTGAGTCCTTATTTGTGTTTGCCGATCTCTCCCGATCCTGAAATAAACATTTCAGAAAACATAAGAGAAACCCATCTCTCTAAAAACAAGTATATCTTCTGCTAGTTCCCCAGGATTAAAAACCAGAGCAAATTAAACCACTTTTCTGACCTACTAATATTAACCCCTTGCATGTTTCTAATAGTGCCGACTGCCAACTGAGCTGCCCATAACAGATGAAGTAGAAATCAAACTGACACGAGCTGAGAAAAGTCTCATGGAAGACATTTGGGAGGTTAAAACCTTAAACCTGTGGATGAAGTTTTAAATATTTCAGAAGAAAATTAATAAATAAAGCATTACTGGCTGAGATGACCTTACCTGTGACATCATGCCAGGCTTCAGCGTCTCCTGCCCCCAGACCATTCTGCTCCTGGCTTTGTTCCTCCGCAGCTTCAGGTGCTTCGCGCTGTTTTCTCTTCTCTTTTAGGGAGTTTTTTCCATCCTTTGCTGTAATTTCTTTCTTCTGTTTTAATGTTTTCCCCTTGCTCTGCCCGCGACCCTTCCCTCCGGTTTTCGGGGCGGGTTCTTTTTCTGGTTCCGTTTCATCCCTGGGCGGATCTTCCGGCTCGTCGCTCTGCTCTGATAAAACTTTTCTCCGTTGTTTTTTCTTGGTTGGCATTTCTTGCTCCACTGCGTCGCCAGCAGGAAGATCCTGGCGATCGAGTGAATCCCCTTTGTGATGCTCAGGCTCAACCACCTCTGGATTTTTCTTTTTGCTTTTCTTCTTCCGTTGATTAACAGCCTGACTGTCCGGTTTGCTGATGGCCATTTCTCCTTCTTCTGGTCTTTGTGGAACGTCCACAGGACCATCCTTTGTCCTCTCGTCTGTTAAGCTCTCTTTGGGGGTGCTGGAGCTCTCGTTCGGGCTTTGTCTCTTTTTTGAGACGGCTTTTCTTGGAATGGAAATGCGAATTGGTGAATCGTCTTCCAGAATCATAAAATCCTCTGGCTGCAGAGGAGGAGGCGGCAGCTGCACTTTGACTTTAGATATCTGAGAACTTATAAAGCACAAAAAAAGTGTTTCATTTAGAACAAAAAAAAAAAAAAAAACAAGATAACCCTAAAGCTATGTTTCTAACTATTATTCACTGAAACAGATTATTATGGTGTGCTTTCATCTCAGTTTACCATGATGGCTTGGACATTCTGGCCAGCTGGAGCTTCTTCAGGAAACCATCCATCTCTTTTCCCACGGCTGAAGACGGTCCTGCAAGGGGCTGAGTGGAGACGCACTGGGCCTTTTTTGTAGGAGTCACCACAGGCTCTATTCCCTCATCTTTGGATTCCTCTACGTTTTCATTGACACTGTTGAAGACACAAAACAGAAAATACTCAATTTACAAAAAAAAACAAATAAACAACTAACTAGTAGTGATGACCCAATATACTGTTTCCACGGATGTAGAATTACCTTCTGTGAGAAGATTAAACCCAAATAAAGCCGTTAATGCCTTTAAAATCTTCAGCTGGACTACAACTTTAGGTCTGTATGTTTAATCCATACAAATATATTAGTGAATCAACATTTCTTGGATCTGCAGGTTTGTTTAGGTGTCTTAGAGGTTCATACAATTGCAAAATGCTTTAATCATTGAAATACTATAATCCTTGGGTGTCAAACTTCTGTGTTTTGAGCCAAGAAGCCCAACGTCTTCCCCTCTGGAGGTAGCAGGAACCTGGTTCTGAAGGACTGGATTTAGACACCCCGGGATTATAGTATTTTCCCTGGCCAGTAAGATCCACATTAGCTACAGCATTTTGCAGATGATCATTAAGTTGGTTTGCCATCTAACTATCAAATCCTCAACTCGGTTTCTGAAATTAACCCAGACATTGTAGGGGATTGTCTTCACAAAGCTAAACACTAAACGACAGGGCCTTTAAACGTTTTTAGTTTCATAAGTCGTCCCTTTTCTTGACTCGGGTTTCTTAATTTTTCTGCACTTAGTTAAACGAGTAATAAGTAAGAAATTCACTGTGAAATTAACCAAAATCATTCTCATTTGTCTCTTGGGATGGAAGTGACATTCTCTATAAGCAATCGGTCCTCTCCGTGAATAATGTCTTAAGTCAGGTTTTTCTCCTTTCAAAATTAGAAGTATGGTGCGGAACCACTTCAGTGTGCAGTCTATGTTTACTTCCTGGTTGCTGAGCCAATCATATGAGAGTTCCCAGGGTTCCCAAAACAGAGCGCAGCATTCTGTATTTTATGTTGGCAAAAGAGCAGCAGCCTGTTGTTCCAATTTGTAACACAAGGTGTCGTTATTACTTATTGCTCCTTTATGTTTCATGACAATCCTGAAGACGGCTTCTGATTCAGCTATGTGGTTAAAGCGTAGTTTACAAACATTTTTGGCATCTGGCAACTCCATTTGAGCTAAAACTAATCTATCGTCTAAAAATAATCTAATGTAATCTTCCTATCTGACTGTATTGTACTGGTTTCATTCTAGATTTCTCGATATGAAGTGGGCCGGTCTGCCTGGTAAAGTACATTGAGTTGACATGTGTTTTGAGTCGCTGCTTTGTAAATAAACTCAATTGGATTACGGTATGAAATGACTAAAATACTGGGGGAGGGAAGCTGGGTATTCAGGGGGGAAAAAAAAAATTATCGTACCTTGAAATTGTGAAGGTTGCTTTGTGGCTGAGTGCCTCGGTCAGGACAATCCTGCTAGGAGGAGACTCCAGCTCCAAATCATCACTGCTACACATAAAAAGAACAGTAGAGACTACACTGAACAAAAAACACTAAAAAGATACAAACATAAACTCGACATATCTCAAATCATGTGTCTTTCTGACAAGCAGGAGGAAATAAAAGAAAAGCTCGTACTCCTCTGGGACTTGTGTGTTGCTTTGAGGTCTCTGGGTCGGTACGGGTTCTGAATGAAGTTCTTCGGCTTCGTCTACATCGTTAAAGAGAATCGGGGTCACGCATTGAACCTCCTGGTCCTCGGACAGCTTCTCTGGGCTCATCCTGTGTTCTCTGGGACTGGAGGTCTTAATCGGACTGCACGTTTTGAACGGGATGCACAGATCTGCAGAATAAAAAAAAAAAAGGAACTTAGAGGTCTGCATAAAAATTTAAAAAAAAAAAACGCAAAACACAAACAGGGAGCTTCTTCTAAATGTCTACCGTGTTTTGTTGGCACCATTGTGAAGCACTTTAATCAACTGTAACTGATTAAATGTGCCATATGCATAAATGTGACTTACCAATGTCCAGTTTATGTATTGGGGAGCTTGTAGTAGGAAGCTGAACATCTCCACTCTGACTCTAAACAGGTGCAAAACAAATATTAAATCAAATGGTGTCAAATTCAACTAAGGTACTTAACGCTGAAACGGCCAGGTGCCGAATCTGTAAACATGAATGTGGTCATAAAGGATCTTGCTGTAGAAATATTTTTAATACACTAAAGGACTAAAAACAATTTGATTAAGCCCCTGTAACCTCTGACAAAGTTATCGTACTGACTTGACATTGCCCGGAGATTTCGTGTCCGGGAAGTTCTCCAGTTGGGGATTGTTCCTGCAGGATCGGAGAGAGGGGTTCTTCGCTGTGGATTGTCTCAGAACTCTGAAACAAAACCGATGGTGGCTGTGTCTGGGATGCACACACATCTGGAATAAAAACCAAAAAATTGTTTACAGTAACCGAGCGTGCCGAAATATCTGGAAAAAAATTACATAATGTTAAAAAAAAAAAAAAAAGGTAAGCAGTCACCTAAATCATCAAAGAGCTTATCAACATCGTCAGTTGTCAAAATTTGTCCCCATCGATTAGATAAACTGAAACGAAAAAAGAAAAAAAGACATTTGTAATAGTAAAGCATACAGCATTTCACCTTACCAATAAATGTGCTCAACTCAAGATTCCTTCACCTTCATTGGACAATTAGACAATGAAATCCATCACACCAGGTTACATCCAGCAAATAGAAATATCTTAAATAAAAAGTGCTTTTAACTAGGGATGGGTACCTCGTTAAGGTAAGCCCCCACGTTCCCCCTTTTTACCCCTGTTCTCACATGCATCTGAGAGCAACTTGTTTTGGAGCTGTCTCTTTAAATCTAGAGACTGATTTATAGAGACAGCTTTAAATCTGTGGTGTATTGTTTTAAACTGGAGAAATTACATTCAAGAGAGTTATCTAGAAAAAACTAGTCACACCCAATATCATTAATAATGAAAATATGCCTAACTTGAACTGATGGCATAAATCCTAAATATAGGATAGTTTCTTCCTGAGTGTGAACATTTACATGAGATTAAAATTATCAAAATAATTTTTCAGGACAAATTTCACAAATAGTTTGGTGAACGGACAAAAGCATACCTTTTCTTCTCTCTAATGTAGCCAAGTTTCCCCTTTGGTCTCCTCTGTGAACAGAGAAAAATCCTTCAGTTTAGTGAGTAGAACATCAGCAGATAACGCTTCGCTTACAGCACTTCCAGGTGTCATTTAACAAACAGCCCTGAAAATGAATCCGATCTGTTCAGGCCCGTTAAACAATGGGTGCGCCTCGTCAATTTGACTTTTTTTTTTTTTTTTTTTTTTACATTTGGTCATGTTACAGCCACAAACCTCAATGTATTTCATTGGAATTTAATCAAATAGACAAACACAAAGTAGTTGCAGTATGCAGTAGCGGTATGAGGAGATAATAGAAATTTAGCGCCTGCCATGTCATCATATCATGGTAAAAGAGTAGGGCTAAAACAATTAATCGGATATATCATGATCAGTTGATTAAATGTTTAGATTAATTTGCTTAGAGTTGCCTTTGAATGCTAATGTTGAAGTTTGTAGTCCAACTTGTCTTATATCTTTGACCTACTACTATTCCACTGTTATGTACCTTCCTCTGTAATGTTTTCTTTTCTTGTCTTCTGTTCATGTACAGATCTTCGAATTGTCTTGTTACTGAAGTGTGCTTCACAAATAAATTTGCCTTGCCTTGATTATTGAAAGAATTGTCAACCAATTTAGTGATCAAATCATTAACTGGAGTCTAAAAAGAACAACCCACTCAGAGCAGTAATTAAGTCAGGATTGTACAAAAATATATATACATTTTGCATTTAAGATGAAAATCCTTCTTTGCCTGTAAATATGCTCTGCCCAGAACTCCTCAAGTGGCATAATTTAAGCTTGACCTGGTTCAAGTTCTGTATAATAATAAAAAAAAATTTTAAAAAGGCAGTTTGCTATTTGATTATTAATCCGTCAATCAAAAAAAATAGTACATAGATTACACAAGAAAGATAATATTTGCAGTTCTAGTTGTATTGTCTACTGTTTTGCCAAGCAGAGATAGGTAGATTAGACAATGATGACAGACAGAGACCTCAATTAAATTAAATAACCATGTTGATCCTTTCAGATCCCTTTTAATGAATCTCCGTAGTGTAACTAGTTCATTTTCTGATTATGTGCCACTTCTTTAAGATATCTTCGGGTGACGGGTCACCTTGGCAACGGTTATGACCCGTAACCAAACCGTTGTTTTTAATCACAGAGACACAAAGATGACGGAGGCCTGGTTACCGCTACTACGGGTCTATACAAAACATACATCGCAGTGTGATGAAGGATAACCCACTAATCCACTAAAATAAGCATGAAAGTAGTCGGATCGTTGAACAAGTCAGTGGGATCCCTGGTTGTGCGCCTGCTGGACGTACACGCATTATTATTGTTTTACTGTAAGTCGTCTTCACGTCTTGACGCAGAGGTTTTTTTTATCGGCTCCTGGTTAAACGCAACACACTGCAATGCTAAACGCTGGCCTGTGTTAGCTTGCAGGGGTGATGGAAATACACAGAGAGCCAGAAAACAAACCACAACTCACCAAAATCGCATCCATCGTCTAGCTTTTTTTTCCGCCAGTTTACAGTGTTTTAAAAAAAACGTATTCAGCGTTCGCAGAGTCAATGGCGCTGTTGACTATTTTGTCATTAACCCGCGCAGATGCTTTTTCAAACGCTTACCCAGTGCTCTGTCTTACAGGCAGCGGTGTTTTACTCCTGTTTACTTTGAAATACAGTTTTTTTCATTTCATATTATACATTAGGTCATTTTGAAGTACCTTAAACACACGCGATAACTATCAAAAGTTGGTTTCCTAATTGTTATTATACTTATTTGTGAGACTTGAAGCCTGAAAGACTCAGTTCAGGTAACATAAACACAGTGTATAAACAGGAGATTCTTCTTCTACACGTCAGCTGTCTGACTGACTGCCACCTGGAGTTGGATGTGATGTACTGCACCATTTGTTCGTTTGGGAGTGATCGATATAGGGCCTACCCGCGTTATAATTAATTCTTTACGGCATCGGGGCCCACTACTAGCACTTTGCTCACTGAAAATAAATAAATGTTCACACCCAGATCTCATATCTCGTGCTTTGCGTGAGTGTTCAAAACATTTATCATTATTTGTGCTTCGTTGACTCGTGTTCTTTAACATTTCAGATATGATTACATACAAGAAGTAAAATCTCTGCGTTTTTGTGGTCTCACATCATTGAGTCATTTTGAATATCGAGGTAAATTATGGCTTTCACGATTTTTTTCTATGTCAATGCATGGTTACAGAAAAATTTAAATAAGAAGCATGATTTTGCTTTTAATGTTTCATTTCAACAAGTGTTTTTATGCCACTAATTAGTTTGAATACACAGAACATGGTACATTTTTAGATTAGATTTTATTTATGCATTTGTTTTCAATGTGGATGACATTTAATGAAAAACATGACAATTCTTCACATAATTTTGTTGGGATAAACAATCAAAAATACATAAATGCAAGGTCTAAAATTCCTATGAGATTTTGTTTTGTAAGAGTTGTATATATTTGTATATTTAGACTTTTTTTTTTTTTACTGAAAATGTAATTTTTTTTACTAAATTAAAAAGATTTGTTTCCAGCTCTGCAAAAAATGTTTGCTGTGAAGTCTACAGATTAGAAAATGTAATCATTGTGTTTTAGCAAGGACTTAATAATGTGACCAACAAGATGCATAGAAAGACATCCTTAATGAGATGAAAGGGTAAGACATTTATTTTATTTTTCCAGCTTTCTCAAGTACAGTAATGCAACAACTTCATAGAAACAAAAGTGTTGGGTGTGCTCCAATGGTGCAGGGAAGTTTTGCGCAACCAATGTGTGGAGGCCTTAGTCCTTGACACGGCTGACCTGGGTTAGATTTCGGTCTGAGGACCTTTGCCGCATGCTACTGTGAAAATGGACAGATCCAAACTGCAACTGACAATTAGGTCTGCAGAGAGGATCCTCAGGGCTGCCCTCACTTTCATAGAAGACTTTTACAGGTAGGTCCAGAAAAGTACATCTAACATGCAGACCCCACACATCCTACACACCTGTTTTGACTTTTACCTTCAGATGGGCACTACAGAGCGCGCCTTACAAAAACCAGCAGGCACAGAGACTGTTTATTCCTTCAGGTTGCTTGTCTAATGATGAGTTTCAGTACTTAGGAATAAAAAGCAAGAGAATAAAATTGCCTTGTATACCAGTTGCTTAATCCTGCGTTGTTGTTTTTTTATAACTAGGACAGTTCTTATTCTTCTCCTAAAATGTCGGTTACATACTGTAACCCCAGATTCCATTAAGACACAGCCCTTTAAAGTGAATATATCATGCTTTTCAGTAGGGATGCACTGATCCACAATTTTTTTCACTTCCGATCCGATACCAGAATTTGGGTATCTACCAATACCAAATTCTCTGTTCTCCAAGAAACTCCAAGTACACAAAAAAAAAGTATTTACGGGCCAAAAAGTGGATTTTGCATGACATGTTCCCTTTAAGGCAATTGCTAGTAGGTTTATCCTTTAAAGACCAACAAATTAAAATTCAGCTGTTTGTGAGTGCCATGAAGAGCACCACCAAAGACTTGAAGGCTGGTAGAAATTCACAGTCAGCCTGACACAAAACAATCTCCTTGTCATTGACTTAGGCAGCACAATGCTGGCCTTGAAAGCTCGTTTTATCTCAAAATCTCCTGGATGTTATGCAAACAAGACACTCAACTTTTATTTATCCTAAGATGTGTCTCACCTAAAGGACACTCTCAGGCGTGCCGCAGAAAGGGGAGAAGTTTCTTCCACCTGAAAGTCATACTGGGGAAGCTTGAAACAGCCTAACTATCTCGTTTTAATGAGAAACTTCCTCGTTCTTACAAGATAACTTGTTTTAATGCAATACTGCTCCTAAATTTAACTTAATGTATCACCTCTGGCAGTTAAATGCTTCCGTGGAAAGGTAACGTCAATCCCACTGACATTTCAGCTTATTCTTTTTAAAACCTTTTTTACATGGCCTTAAAATGAGCCCTGGGCCACATTAAATGGCTGCTTAATACACATTCAGGAGGACTCTACTTAACTTTAATTTACTAGTATGACGTGTTTGCAGCCCCTGATCCCTCCCCAGACACAATATCCATTAGAAGATTCGCAACAAAGAAGCGAAAAGTAAGTCAAAATTTCCCAACAGGACAGTTGTTTTCCTCCAATGTCTGTGCAGTTAGCTGTAGGTTGTCAACTCTCCCGTAAATTACGGAATCGTCCTTTATTTGGCTCAATGATTGCAGCATGGGTGATTTTGGTAAGAATTTTTTTCTTAATATTAGATTTTACTCCAACTGAATAATGATGCTCAATTTATTGTTTGGATTTATCGCAATTTTCTGTGTGAGATTATGCTACGCTGTTTTGGTTTTTTTTGGACATAATTTCAAATAAAACAGTGCAGATAATCAACAATCAACTTAGAAGTAATGCGCAAATAATTACATATAATGTAATCTGGGTTTTTTTCTTCACTCTGAGCAAATTATCGTAGTTAAATTTTTATACATCCTAAATGTCTAAAGATGACAAAAACTGGTTTTGAAATGTAGGTTTTTAATTTAATACAAAATAAAAGGCATCAGAGAAAATGTTTTAAATATACAAATGTTTAAAAGATAATGAATTACAACCTATGTCCTGTCTAGACTGATACAGTACAGTGTAGTCACATGTGTTTCCAAGTCTTGTCTAGATTTTAGATTTTTACAACAATAATAGTTTCATACATCAGACAGTCAAGACTGAATAGCAGTAAAATTATACAGAAGTGCATGTTAATGTGCCAGGATGTACACAAAAATATATAGTTTAAATAGAAAAAAAAACAGCTTTATCTGCTTGTTACACTCCACAAGAAATGTCAGCGAAATATCTTTCTCTGCTTCCCAGCAATTTCTGATAATTCCAAGGCTTCGTTATTGCTGTTTTCATAGAGCGGCTGCTTCAAGTGTCTCCAAACCACTAAAACAATCCGGATGGCGAACAGCGCACAGGCTACAGACAGCAGGATGGCTGTAAAAAAGACAATCTGTTAGGCAGAGCTTTTTATACATTTTTATATGCATGGATTTTTGCCCTCAAATGTTAATGATGAACCCAGCAATTCATCTTAGTTTGCAAACAATCGGTGGTGTTCTTGTATGAGAAGTGCCCTGAACATACCACTCCTTCTGCCCCCCCCCCCCCCCCCCCCCGCCAAGTAGAATGCAGGAAATTGCCAGAGGTTCTGGGGTGTGATAAGAATGCAGTCACTTTCAAAAAACTTAGTTTTCCTATTCTCAGCAGCAATTAGAAAACATCATGAGGATGCAACGGACAGATACGTTTCAGCACATTTTATCTGGTGCTTCTGCACTCCACCCACTGAGCTATATTATACACTGGAGTTCTGATTTTTGCCGAAAAACTGAAGTCACTGGCCACCATCTTGCTACTCCCTACTCTCACAGAATCCCATAGGATTTGGTTGCAACAACAAGCAGTTTTCTGGCTGTGTGAAAACGTTTCACAGGTAATTCTACAGTCAGTGGATGTACTAACACTATTAACTACTAGGAAATTAGGTGCTGAAATATTATTCATATTAAATTTATATATATGTATATATAAGTATGTGTATATGTATATATGTATATATATGTATACATATATGTAAATATGTTTTTGTATATTGTTATTTATATATTTATAGATAGAAAAGAGAGATGAGAAGAGAGAGAGAGAGAGAGAGAGAAATTATTAAATGCATAGAATAGAGAGAGATAGAAATTATATATAAATATATATTATATATAGTTATATTATATATATATTATATATTATAATATATATATAATAAATGAATAAAATTGCTAAATATTTCACACATGACTTTCTCAGTACTTGATAAGTTTTTAGAACATAACACTAAAAGTAGATGGCAATTGTGACAATCTTAAAAGTCTTAAGCCCCCCCTGAACATGAGAAAATCCTCGTTATTCAATGCTGTAGCGCTCATATTCCCTAGTTACTGGGGGGAAATAGGGAGTACCAATATGGCGGCTGGTGGCTTCAAAGCGACTCGTTCTAACAGCTGGCGATTAGCACTCCAGTGCATAATATAGCTCAGTGACTCCACCCCATTCCTGCTTCCTCACACCAACCTTAAGCCCATATCAAAAACCACCACTGCAAATAATTAAGTCTTACACCAGATTTGCTTCAAACAACTTTGCTTTACAGACGTTTGTATATTATTTACATATAAAAACGTGGAGTTCCCCCCCTTTCTTACCAATGAAGATGCCATTACGGCTGGGTGAGGAGGCGTCATAATTCTTGTCCAGGTTTCCAGACAGAGCCCAGATTACCACAACGTAGGGAATGAAAATGTACCGCAGATGCGTGTCCAGGACGAAGTTTTCCACAACAAACCTACAAAGGCATTGATTAGGAAGCTCCTGCCAAACTTTTTTCTTCTTAAAATGCCGATTTTTTTTGCAATTAAATCCCACTCACCATGCGAGCAGCACCACAGTCAAAAGAGAATATGAGAGGGTGGCTGAGTCTGCCGAGGACATGTTGGCTTCATATCTCAGCACGATTGTCAGGTTGAGGAGCGTTGCAATGGTTGTCCATGAGGTGTATATCATCACACCATTCAGAACCTGCAGAAGCAGTTTTAACGATCTCAGAAATGTTTGTTTTGACTTTTTTATTATAATTAAATTCTGTAAAATCAAATGAGATTATACCAGAGCCAGCCCAAGCGTGGATGGGGACCTTCAATCATACCATCATTCACCACAGCTCAGCTAATATTATTTATAATAAATGCTGGAATGTTTGAGGATCACAGAAACTTTAGTGTACAATAGATAATAGGCCAATTAAATTAGAAGACAACATAATATGTGAACTGATTGTACAACCAAATCCGTGTTGCTTCCAACTCACGTGTCATACAAAGTACAGCTGAAACCAAATGTTGCGTAGCATGAATGAAAAGATGCACTAAACTTTATTCTCACTGTCTGACATTAAACAGGACTCAAACTTTAGATGATTTTAGAGTCAGTGGGGACTATTATTTCCAACTGGTGAATGCCAGATGGGTTTTTTTTTTTTTCTCCCATTTAAACGCCCTCAACTGATCTCACCTGTGTAATTTGCTTCACCTGCTACTCCTGCCATCTTCTCTCTTAAATATTTTGTCAGCTCAGCCCTATCTAGCTGTCAGGTAATCCCTTATGCAACCCGTTTTTGGTCTCTGTTCAGTCGTGTTCCTGTTCTCCGTGTTATCTGCCGGTCTCTAAGTGAAACTATCTATTTTCAATAAATCACCACCTATTCCACATGCAACTCCCGGATGCTTGGATACTTTGGTCCACTAACAACCACAAACCGAAACATGACATTAGAATGTTCTGTTGCTTTTTCATATTCTGTACTTTACATACACTGAGACTGATATGACTATTAACAGCACATGAGTTAAATGGAGGCTCACCTAAGGAAATTTTTATGGCAACATCGCAAACACGTTGGCTTTTTTTTTTTTGGTGACATCGTGAGGAAATTAAAAGAGACTTGTAAAAGAAGCCTAAAGGTGGCACGTTTGTCTGTTTTTTTTCTTGTCTGTTTCCTGAAGAGATATACATGTTTCTGTAGAAAATATCTGTATCAACCCCAGAGGCAAAGCCAGAGACCATGTGAAGATGCTGGCTGAAGCCAGTAAGAGGGGTTAATTATCCCAGTGAATTGAGCTGCATTTTGACAATGGATGAAAGGCAGCAAGGAAGAAGTTGTACACAGTTGAAAGAAAACCTAAAATATAGATCAAACTCAATACCCTGGCATTAAGGAAATCCTAACGGATCTGAAAAAGGAAAGTTTAAGTCTGATTTAATCTCGTACAGTGAGAGAATTTATTTTGTTCAGAATGTGCAAATGTTTAGTTTCAACATGCATGTGTAAATTCTCAGTTATCTAGTGACCCAGACCAATAGCCTCAGTCGTTAGAGGCAATTGTCCTCTAATGACGGGTGGGTCGTTGATTTGCATCTGACTTGGAATGCGTCTAGGAGGATGGGTCTCCAAGAACAGCAACAAGCAGGTTGCTCAAATGCGAGTGAAGACAAAAAGACTCCTAGATAGTTATTTAAACTGAGCGAAAGTCTGTTTGCCTCCAATTTAAGCCTGATTGCTGCTTTGTTTCAACTGTATATGTTTTATTTAAATGTTATACTTAATTTCAGTGCTCAGATGTCTATGCTAACCTAGCAGAGAAGTAATGTTATTAATCAGAATGCTCTTTTGATCTGAACGATAGTTGTGCGTTTCGCGATTATTTGTAAACCTGATTTTAGTGACGGTTCTAATGGTCTTGGGAGTCCCCTGATGGAGTTATTTCTTGGGCTGGCTCTGAATAACTAGTGCTTACCAACACACGAATGAGCCAAAGATCTTTTTTGCTGTTCTCATTCAGCCAGGGTCCGTAAATGTGAAGCCCGTGACAGATGAAACCAACCATGGAATAGTTTGTGCAGATGATCAGGATGAGGAAAATGAGTGCAGGAATCATCAGCCTTTAAACAGAAAACGCAAACTTAAACACTGAAACTGCTTGCTTTTTTTTTTTTCATAAATTTGCTGTAAAGCATGTCAACATTGAGCTAATATGGGCTTAGTTGTTACAAAATCAGCTCTTACCCTCTGTCCCAAACAAGAAGCCAAGAAATATTAAATCCCTGGTTGAGACACCAGCTGATGAAGAATCCATACGGCAACACTGCAGGGCTGCAGTAGACGTATCCGTAGCCTTTGCTGCGGGACAAAACAAGCGGGAAAGTCTTCCAATCAGTTTACTTCAGCATTGCGGAGCCACTGTTTGAACACATTATTCTATTTTCCAATGCAAAAATGCACACAGAATGTCCCCACTTCGTTCGACAAACACCGGAAACAATGTAGGCGATCATCGCCGCCAGCCAGATGTAGATGACGCTCCAGATGTTGAAGGTCCATCCCGAAGGAGTGAGCTCCGTGTCAAACACAGCCGACACATTGGCTGTAGTTGTTGTGTAGGGACCTGGAAAGGAGAGGAAAAACTGCACCTGCTGATTCAACCTCACGAGAAATGGACGTGCTAAACTGAGATTTGTTTTTGTTTTCCTGCGGGGGGGAAAGTACAAGTCTTCCCGCTACAGTAAAACAAGCTTCACAGAAAAGCTGTGGTTCAACTCACCGACTCCAACCACAGACAGCCCATTGAACACCAGGCTTATTGCGAAGGCAGCAACAGCTACGATTATGGCAGCAAGACGCCCATAGTTGTGCTTTCCCATTGTGGGCTGCTGCATTTATTGACAAACAGAGAGAGAAGAAAGCATTTTTAAGATTCAAGAGTACTATTATTAAAAAAAAAATCTCAAATCTTCCTTTTGAATTTTTGATTATAAGCAAATATTTAAATTTAGGTTCTGAAACGACTATGGTCACGTGTTGCTACCTCACCCAGCATATTGTGCAAGTCAATAAAACGCTGGCAGCGGGACACGAAGCAGAGTCCACATATGTATAGGATACAGGGAGTTAAACTATTACATACCTTGTTTGCTCAGCAAGTCACCGATGTTGAGAGACAGAGTAAACGCGGAGCAGAGTGTGGATCGGCCGCTTATATAGAGGCTTTAAAGTTAGGTAAGATGAACATTTATGACCCACCTGAAGGTCACGTGAAGCTCTTATCTTATATGCACATTCAGCTTGCTACACAAGGTCCAAGTATTAATAGAAGATGTGCACACACACACATACATATAGTCTATATATAGATATTGTACATATCTTCCTTATTAAAATCGTGGTGCTTTTTAATTACTGATCCTGCTTCTTTTTATTTTTTATTCTTAACAGACATAACTAAAAAATTTACAAGCTATGCTTGTAATTTTTTTGTTTATCACATGAAGTCACTCAACAAATAAGTCTGTTCTTCTTATATCAGTCATAGTGTTTGCATTGTTGCTGCACTCACTGCGAGGAATGTTTTGGCCAGTTTCCCTTTAGACAAGGGATAGCTTGATTTTACCGTTTGATATTTCGTGAAACTCAAACACACATTGTCTTTCTCCCAAAACAAAGTAAAATAGCTAACATTATATGACAGAAAACAACAGAGACATTTCTGTTTGAGGTGTTTCTGGTTTTGTTCTGTCTTGTTGCTATAATCCGTACAATGCTTGCTTCTGTTGCTTTTTCTTCATTACATTACAGATGTGAAGGTCACAGCAACTCAGTACAAAGTTGTATCATTTGATAACATTTGTTTCATAAATGCTTCCCTCCGAGTGAAGCTGACTCCAGCAAAGTGATAACACCCCCACCCATATGTGATAATTCATATAACCAGATTACAGAGCAGATAAAAGACACATGGAAGATTTTACGCACGGCGATAGAAAGGATGTACTCCTCTTTTATCGTTGTAATACCAAATTAATACAGAGACGTTCGTGGAATGAAGCTTTTCATTCCTCGGTTATTTAAAAAAAAAAGCCTGATTTTTTTTTTGTTACAAGCTGAGGCTTTTAGAATCCAAAAAAATATTTATTCATCTAATAGATATAGTCATGTAGAAAAATGTGAGCACTCCAATAAATACTCATTTCTATTAAAAGAATATACTCATATATATGTATGACAGGTCTTCCTGGATGCACCCAGTTAGTTGTGACGCAGCGTGAGAGCTCCTTGGCTAATATGAGCCCACAAAGCTTACATCATGGGTTACATCATCTGGGTGGCCGTTTATCTGGATCCTGGATGCTGTATGGGAGAGCTTGGAGGAGCTTGGGTAGAAAGCAGCAGGGAACAACTAGATTTATTAAGTAGTATAGAATGGTGCTTGCCTCCACGCTGAGGTTTCCTGCATGTCCTGCAATCCAGGGATGGTCAGACATTTTGGAGGTCCTACAGATTATCACACAGGTAAAGACTGGGATGCGCACCCACTGAGTTTAGGGTTACCACTAAGTAGTTCATTATTATTACTTAAAACTAGTGGTGGTTCACAGTGGTGGCTGGTAAAAAAAAATCTTGGTGGGGCTGACCAATAGATTCCCCTGCCTAACCCAGTACATTCATTTAAATTAAAAGTCAGGAAATGACTACGATTCCACAATAAGCACTTAATTAATAAAAAAACATTGTTCACAAAGGATTATTTTGGTGTTTTTGTCTTATTAATCCTTTTCACAGACTCATGCCAGAGGGTTTGCATACATTGTACAAGTACATATATTATTACGTCTTGACCTAAATATATATCCTACTTTTTTATTTATATAATGATTTAAGTAGAACAATGACTAGTGCAAAATTAAGTTGTATTTACCGATGATGAAGTGTAGACTGCAAATTCTGTCATGGTATGATGGCTACCACAGTCGATTGGGATTGTCTGCCAGCATCCTTTTAATTCAAATTATCCATTTCTTTTGTCTTTCTTCGTCCTTCCGGTAAACGAAAGAAACGTACATCCGACGATTTGGAATGCCTCTGTGTGCAACCGGGAGAACAAGAAGTCGTAGGCATTGTTTAGATTCCAAAAAAAGTACGCTCTAATTCACCCGTTTTGTCACGGTGGTAAGCGAAAACAGTACTGTTTTTGCCGACCACCGTGACCAGGATGTAGCGCGGATGTAGCTTGTGACGTCACGCGTGAAGTGCACCTATCACTGTGCAGCGAGGGCTACGACTCCAGGAGCCCCAAAGCCATTCATTTTGGCGATGCTGATAGGCCAAATATTTATAAATCTTCCCTCGCAACAGTATACGATTGGTTATTTCGCTACACTTGTAGGGCTCCTTGAGTCACAGCCCCACAAGTGTAGAAGAAGAGAAATGATACGTTTTGTTGGTGGAAATGCACTGTTAAATGAGAGTCAATTGATAGAGTCAATTAGTAGAAGTGTTTTAATAACTCTTATTACATGTAGCCATGAACTATTAAGTAAAAACTGACATTAAAAAAACTTTTAAAATCTATATATATTATGACTTTTCCCCTCCACATCTAGGGAGGGCAGCGCCCGAGCGCCCCCTATGGGCCAGCCGCCACTGGTGGTTCGGGTCCGATACCAGCGTCAAGTACTTGTATTTGTAAAAGCAACTCGATACTCTGAGCCGATACCAATTTTCCTCCTGAGCTGGGCTACGCTGTAACTCAAAGGCAATATACCCCTCTATACCAGGTGGTGGTGCTATACACCAAGATGTTTGCTGACCCTCCAAAAGAAAAAGAAGGAGAGAACATAACTGAATCTGTAACCGAATTTATTATCCTTGATGGTCAGTTTTTTTTCAGTGGTCAGGGATATTGTTAAGTTATTTGTGATCTACAAGTACAAATTTATTAAGTACTCAGTATCGGTACTTGGAATCGGCAAGTTTTAAACTAAAGTACTTGTACTCGGTCTGGAAAAACCTCGTATCGGGACACCCCTACTTAAAACTACTACTAAAAAGTAAAAAAATAAATAAACAAAAGCTTATTAAAAAGTTTTGGTTCCTACAATAAAAATAAAGTAATAAGGTGCTTCTTTACATAGTATTAAAACTTTTGTACTTTAATTATGTATTTCCTGTGTTGTAGCATATTTCTTGTCTTGATTTTGTCTTCTTTAAAGATAATTTTAATTGCTAATTTCCCTGCAGGGATATGTAATACACTCCTGATCTTGACATCGTTGTCATTGTACAAATGAATAATCCAGAATATATATTGAGCAACAAGTATTTATTTTTTTATAATAGAAAAGCAAGATGATCCAAAAAAGTCAAAATTTGATAACAAAAAGCAAACAATACCATGGAAACTTTTAATATGTTTAAAAGGCAAAACATTTCTATAAAAAACAAAAAAACAAACAAACAAACAAACAAACAAAAACGGCACACACGTGTCTTGTCCATCCAGGGACATTGGAGCATGTCGACAACTGTTTATCATGTACGTTCATAGGCTTTATCACGAGTCAGCAGTCTTTCCAGGACAACCTGTTATAAACTTATCAGGACATATAGAAAGGATGTTCAGGAATATCTCACCAGGGTCATAAATTACATCTGTGATAAAAATCAAGGCCTCTCACACACATTCACAACCAAGACGTTCACCTAAACATCTTTTTCTGCTTCTCTGCAATATCCATCGGTGACATGTCATCAGGGTTTACGTCTTTGTAGAGCGGCATTTTGATTTGCCTCCAGGTGAACAGGAGTATCCGTGCGACAAACAGGAAACATGCGATGCCCAGCAGTGCAGCTGTAGCAGAGAAAAGATACCGTTTTTTTTATTACAAATTACATTTAGACAGGTTTTCTTCATTTCACTCAAGACAGGTTAAAGAAAACTAAATATAATCATCTGGGCCATGCTGGGTGTAAAACTATGGAATTAATTTTTTTCCATTATTGTTGCAAGCAAAGAACATGTTTTTTAAATGGAAATTTCCTAAGGCAAACACATAATAAATAAATATATATATATATATATATATATATATATATATATATATATATATATATATATATATATATATATATATATTAATTGCTCAGGGACAGATTTTTAAAGCCCCTTTTTCTGTTAATAACAATTATTTTTCTTGCTTATAAAAAATTAACACACAACATTTATGAATAGAATATCCCATCAAACCGATAAAAAATACATTTTTAATACTGAACTGAGTTCTTAATGAAAAGTGCAACGGTCCATTCTTTGTCAGAGTTGAATGGTGGTTCTATGTTGGTTTGGTTTGTTGTTGATATGTATGATTTTAAATCGTATGGATGTGTTAGCATTTTTGGTGTTGTCTTAGTCAAGCGCTCCTGCCCAAATCATTACCCTGCCACCACTGTGCTTGCTACATGTAATAAATATTTTTGTTCCAGTGCCACCTGCTGACAAATATCATGCACATGTATTATCCGAAAGTGTATTTATAAATTCATGTCTAACTTTCAAGGCAGGGTTGGGATCAGATGATTCGTTTTTTATAACGTACTAAAATCGTAAAACCCTGAAATTTAATATATAATACGTCCTCTCTTTACCACCTCATAAATGCATGTCCTTACGCAAGTAAAACTAAAAGTTATAGGAGTGTTGGTGACGGAGATCTGCACAGATTTTTTTGCGTACCAATGAAGATGTTATTGCGAGTGGGATCGGCAGCGTTGTAGTTTTCCGTGAAGACGCCCGTCAGTGCCCAAATCACCACCGGGTAGATGGTGAGGATGAACCTCACGTGTTTGTCGAGGACAAAGTTTTCCAGGACAAACCTGAGATGACAAACGAGCCAAGACATCATCTCCAGGTTTTGATTTTTCAGTCAAACAAAGCAAAGGATTTAATTTTTTTTGGTCTGATGTGTACATACCACGCAACCACCGCTACAGTCAAAATGGAAAGGGAAATGGTGGCGCCATCTGTATTGGATACGTTGGCGTCGTACACTAGCACGATGGTGAGGTTAACAAGAGATGCTATGGTTGTCCATGTGGCATATATGGCAATCCCATTCTGAATCTGCAATACAGACAGAAGAACCGATTAAGACAAAATCTGAGACCACGGTTGAGAAGGCAAAGAGCTGAGCTGAATAACTAACCAACACACGGTGGAGCCACAGGTCTACTCTGTGGTATTTATTAAGCCAGGCTCCATATTGGCTCAGACCGTAGCAGGAGAAGAATATCACAGCATAGTTCGTCAGTGCGATTAGGATGAGGAAAGCAAGAGCAGCAGGCATGAACCTTTAAAAGAAATCGGCAATCAGAATAAAAACTCTGTACAGTCAAACCAGAGACAACCGCTTTCCCTTTGCTTGTAATTCTACTGTTTCTCTCCTTGACAAAGGTCTGATTTATTAGTGAGCTGCATGCAGACAGCCTGTCCCCTGTTCTACACTTTTAGTCTGCAAACCTGTCGATAAAATAGATGAAACTTTCCCATGACAAATATTTTAGACACCTTTGAGAAAGAGGTTAATCACTAGTGGCATCTGTATGTAACAAAACGTATAGTTTGCAGGGTGGGATGTGACAATGCTAGCGAATAAAAAATAAAATAGCTTCTAGATCTTTATTAGTTATGAGTTTGCAAAGATAATTTTAGCAAAATAAATAAATAATAATAATACAAGCAACAAAAAGAAACTCAGAAGAACCAGACTTTATACATTATAAAATGCGCATGACAAAATGCTTTGTCGACATAATTTTATTGAACTAACAGTTAATAGTGAATGTGGATTATTTGCTGTATATGTTTGAAAACTTATATTTAGAAACTGACTTCTTGCTGATGCAATCTGATCCCCGAATAGCTGAGACATCCTCTGAATCCATTTGATATGCCAGCAAGGCACTGTTATTGTTATTTGGGACACTTTTAATCAAGTACAATAAATATGACATGTAACACCGTCTTAATGTCTGAATAACCTTTTTGAAAAAAAAAAAATACTGAAAATAAATCATATGGATAAAAAAATCAAAGTTGACATCTTACATTCTGTCCCACAGGAACAACCACGAGATGTTTAGGACCAGATTCAAGCACCAGAACGCATAAAAGCCATAAGGTAGAACAGCAGGGCTGCAGTAGACATAACCGTAAGCATTCCTGCAGAGAGCAATCAGAGAGAAATCATCAAGCTCAATACTGCTTTTCAGTGTTTCACTGAAATTAAAAAAACTCAATCTTATTTTTTTTCTTCCTTACTTTCTGAAGATACCAGAAATGGCGTACGCCATCACCAGAGCCAGAAAGATGTAAATGATGGTCCAGATGGTGAAGGTCCAACCTGATGGCGTGATCTGGATGACAAACTGAGCGGAAATATTGCCGGTGTCGTACAAAAATGGGGCTGCGGGGGCGGAATTCAGAAAACAAGGAAAAAAAGACAGAAATGGAAAAAGAAAATCAATTTAGAAATAGAAACACTGAAATTATAACAATTGGAATAGCTTATTCATGCCTTTTTTCAAGATTTGTGTAATACGTTTTCTTTTATATCTTCTTAGAGATAGTATTGATTTTTTTTTAACCATTTTATCAAACAGGAGCTTATTCATGTGTCAATGAATATCTGTGATCCAATTGTTAAGTATCTTAATCTAAATCGCTATAATAAAACTTACAGCTTCCTGCTGCTGCCAGAGCAGAGAACGCCATGGTGATGATGAAGATGATCAGTGCTGCCGCCATGGCGATCAGAAGACCGATGTTGTGTTTTGCCATTCTTGACGCAGCGACTTACCTACGAACACACTACAACTACAAATCAACCCGTCTAGAAAGCAAAGAGAGAAAGGATGTAGATGTGACAGCACTCTGTCAGCGCCAGAAACCTTGGAGTAAAATAGCTACGTGCTCCTGGATGCCTGTTCTCCACAGAGTGGTAAAAAAAACAGGGATGTGCGTTTCATTTAAAAGATCTCGTTGTGTAACAGCAATACTCCTGTGACGTTGACTTCCTGACCTTTCAGCACGTGCACGTTTGAAACTTACAACACCAGAGTCGAGTCACACCTTTATAGATCACAACTTGAATTGATAAAAAAAAAAAAAAAACACAAGCTGCCACCTGAGCTGGCTCCCGTTCAGTAATTCATAAACAGGAAGACTTTGCCCCCTTTACTATGTTGGATAACATAGTATTTATGACTCAAATGATATATTTGTGTAAGTTTTCTTAACCAATCCCTGCATTGCTCTGTTAGGATTGGCCAATGAGGTGTCTCCGTTTTAATGAACCCGAGCTCCAGTTACGAAACGCTGAGCGGAACAAAGGCATCATCGTCCTTCTAAGAAAAGAGCTGACAGTCCGATGAGTGGACGGGCGGAAACCGTCCACTCATCGGACCAAAATTATGTAATAATGTGTTGAATAACTATGTTTTGTGGAATTAATACCCCGAATCATCAGTAAGTTGGTGCTCCTGATAAATAGAATAGCCCCAGCAGTGTCAGAACCCTCATGCTTGAAATACATCTGTAATTTCGTTTTTTTTATTTTACTATATTTTACTCTCTGCTGCTTCATTTGACAAGCGATGAATAGACGTCGCTCCAACAATGCTTCAACGTCGTGTATAAGTCTTAAATCATGAATAGTGTGTGGGGGTTTCCTCTGAGTAACCAGGAAGAGCATACATAACAGTAGAAAGTGACGTCACCCGCAAGTTGACCTTCAAAATAAAATCCTCTCAAGTAACACAATTCTCTTTTTTTTCTTACTGCTATTTGTGACCCAAACGCATATATATATATATATATATATATATATATATATATATATATATATATACATTTATTTATTTGGCTAGTTATGTAGTTGTTCATTTAATCATGTGCAGCTTTGTTTGCATGCATTGAAAATGCACAACACTATTTTAAACTCAATAAGACCTAAAACTTTTTATATTAATAGTAATATCATCTTTATTGTCATTGAAACATACATTTGAACATACATTACAACAAAATTTGTTCTCTGCTTTTAACCCATCACCCTTGGGGAGCAGTGGGCTGCCATGTGCGGCGTCCGGGAAGCGTTCTGGGGTTAAGTGTCTTGCTCAGGGACCCAGAGTGCAGGCGCTGGGGATCGTACCGGGTACTTGCATCCTTCTCTGAGTGTTATCCCAGTGAAGGGGAAATGGAAATGGAATCAAATTGTATTAATAAGATAAGAAATACCATTATTGTCCCACAATGGGGAAATACGGCCATGACTGTGAGAAAAACAAATGATAAACATGGTTATATACTAAATAAGTAAAAAATTAAAAAAAAGCTAAAGTAACATAGAATTAACTTATCATAATGTCAAAAGTAAAAGTAGAAATAAACAAAAAAACAGAGTAAATATTACACAATTGTTGATACTATGGCATATTTAGAAACAAAACATTCAAGTTAAACAGAGGAAATACAGCAACTGTGTGAGAAAAATATGCAATATGCATGACTGTACAAGCAACACCCAGAGTAGAACAAATGTGTGCAAATGGACATCAGCACCTGAGACAGTGTAAATATATCATAATCAGAAAAGAACAAGTGCAACCATTAGCATGTTGTAAACACTTATGCTTTGCTTCCAGGGAGGGCATGTTGCTCCCCAGTCATTCCTCCCCATCCCCGGACATCTCCTTCTGCCTGCTCCATCACGCTGCCACACATGTAGGACCTTGGTGCCTACATGTGTGGCATGTGTTTCATTTATATCATTTCATTTTCATGCCCTGTAGTTCTCTCCATCAGTATTCATTAAGCAGCTACAGTGAGTGCATATTTGTGCGTGTGAAAATATGCGGTGTATATTGCATATTCTAATTTATAATCTATTTATTTATATTTCCTTATTGTATTTTTTAAGATTCAAAATCTATGTATCTGTTTGCTTGTGTACAATGCACCTCGTCTATTATGTTGCCGCCATGCAGCCATTTTTTTGCTGATGTGGCATTAAATCCAAGCTCCTGCAACTCTGTGTTGTCTGGGTTGCTGATAAGGTGTTTATACAACAGGACAGGTTTATAACATTTCGTTATAAAAAAAACAGTTTCAGATTGATCTCTTATGAAACCGCAGTGACACGTTATGAAACTCTAATAGATCATCTATGTATGGCCCCGATCCAACTTTTATAGTGAACGTTTCTTTTATCTAATGAATGAATCACGAATGAGTGAACCAATTTACTCAACCAAATACAATGTTACAAAAAAATAAGCACTTTTATCTAATGAATGAATCACGAATGAGTGAACCAATTTACTCAACCAAATACAATGTTACAAAAATATAAGCACTTTTATCTAATGAATGAATCACGAATGAGTGAACCAATTAACTCAACCAAATACAATGTTACAAAAAAATAAGCACACAGGGACAGACTTCTGATACTTTTATACACAAAGAGCACTCGGAGAACTTCAACTTTGGGAAACTGTTTATTTTGTTTTGGTGACTCCTTTAGAAACAACTGATTTTTTGTCACTGTAAACAAACAAACACAAAATAAACCACTCCCCCTCCCCCCCCAGGCTTTCAGACTTAAAACATGTCTTTAACATCTTTTTTATATATAAAAAAACCCATAACTGTTCCAGTAAAGCTCATCGGAGTCCATCATCATCAATCACCAGAACTTGAACTCCGGTACCCGCGTCGCCGGCTCCTGCAGCTTCCCCTTCGGACAGTACCTGCGTGTGTGAGCGCGGTCCCCGCTGGCCCCGCAGATGGGGCAGGTGTAGCTCCGCAGGATGGGGCACGTCACCCTACCGTCGTCCGATCTGAGTTGGTGGGACCGGTACACCCTCGGAGACTCCCCGTTCTGCCGGCACAAGAGGCAGATGTGCGTGGTGACCTCGCCGCCGCCGCCGCCGCCGCCGCCGCCGCCGCATCTGATGTCCGACAGACTGTGGGTCCATCTGGTCTCTGATGGGCATCTGGTCTCTGATGGGCATCTGGTCTCCGATGGGCTCGTCCCTGTGTTCCCAGCGAGTGACGCCTGGGTGTGGGGCGTCTGCTGGACGGGCGTCCTCTCGCTGGGACCCTCCGTGTCTTGGAGCTCCACGGTGCGCCGGTCGCCCTGCACGAGCCTGCCCAGGTTCAGGTAGTCGTGCCACATATCGAAGCTGGTCATTTTTTTTTTTTTTTTTTTTTTTTTTTTTTTTAAATCTGATGGATTAAGCGGATCAAAAGATGGATGGATGGAAGTTTGAGTTAGATGGCACCGGGGCATTTTTATAGACGCCTGAAAAAGTCATGCTGCAACAATGTTTCCTGCGATGGAGGGCAGGTGTTTATTTACGCTGCTACAGAAAAGTTTGGTCTAAAACTCATTAGGGAATCCATATTTTTAGGGTTCCTAAAATATTATCAACAGCATGTTTAATTCACTTTATATATATATATATATATATTTTTACGAGGCTCTTAATCCAAAACAATTGATTAAATCACATATCAATTGTTCTTTCCGAACTTTGTAGACTGCACCTGTTTTTGGCAGTAGTTCAAACGCAGGTCATCAGCGCGCCTGCCCACGTGGCTGTCGCGTTTGACAGCTGGCAGGATGACTGACGCCAGGGACGCCTGCACCTGTATGCACTGTGCGTACCTTTGGATATATTTTTCCATTTTAACTTTTGACTTTTATTAATTTTTCTCCCTATATTAATATCACGATTTGGAATAAAATAAATGTTCTTTTTTGTCAAAGCGCTCAGTAGGTACATAGGTGTGCGTCTGTGCGGTTGGGCGTCCTACATCTAAATTTTACTGGTTAGATGACTTTTGTTTATTTAGTGGCTGCTGCCTTTTCCACGAGCTAAATGTGACTCTCCTGTGAAGCCAGCTAAAATTAATAAGCGGACTTTTAAACAGTTAAATCTGGAAGGAACCTTTGCTAAAAACAGTCGAATAGAAGCGATCGCTTCACCTGCTCTTCCTCTGGATGTCATAGACACAACACCTGAGCCTGTGAATCCCAGTCCTCCTCCTTCCATGGATGACATGGACAAGGCTGCTCTGTCTTCACATCCGCAGCCACAATGAGCCCAGCCAGCAGCATACAGCCACAGGTTTCTGACTTTACGCATATTAAGGATATTGAATCTATTCCTTTCCTTTCTTTTCTTGATCATCATCTTGTCACAGACGTGAGAGACAGAGTGTGTTTCGCACTCCCACGACTGAAAACTGAAGTCAAGCCAGCCCTCACTGGGTTTCTGTAGGTCACACATACACCAAGAGATATGGTAACAGAGCTGGCTTGGACCTATTATTATTATTATTGTTGGTGTTGTTGTTGGTAGTGGTTGTTCTTGGTGTTATTATTATTATTATTATTATTATTATTATTATTATTATTATTATTATTAGTAGTAGTAGTAGTAGTAGTAGTAGTAGTAGTAGTAGTAGTAGTATTAGTGTTGTTTTATCGATATAAACATTATAGCAAAGCATGATATATTTCAAATTATTTAAATGGAGTAAATACTTATATTTTTTCATACTATGTATATTTCATATTCATCTGTTTTTTATGTTTATATTTTATCTTTGCATGTTTTGTGCTTATCAGATATAACAACAAGGCTACTCTAAATGAGTTCTTATTTGGGCAATACTATAAAATATTCCAGTGGGGCCAAAGCACAATGTGGAGAAAGGGCTTTTACTGTTATATTCACTGTTATCAAGGGAATATTTCTCATCATGCTTGGAATAATCTCAAATTCTGATTAATGATGTCTGAAAACCCTGAAAACTGCTTGTTGTTGGGAATGTTATTATAGTTGTTATCCCCACTGTTGGTTCGTTGAGAGACTCAATGAATGCCCATAAATTCAGAAATATGATTAAATGCTTAATTTTTGTGCAGTTTATTGATAAAACTCACACTTGTCTATGTTATGTGATGTACTGATGAAGCCTATTTCGAATTTGCATGTTTTTGAAGAGCAGTATTTGTGTTTAACAGGCTATGGTTGGTGTGATTTGCGGTCACAGCCTTAGCATTAGCCACACCTAAATACAAAAAACAAAACAACAACAAAAAAAAAACTGTAAGTAGTGTAATTTCTATTGTTGGCACAATAGCGCCACAATATAATGGGATAATAATTTAAGTTCACATCGCACACCCCTTAAGGAGGACAACCATTTTTGGGGTTAGAGTTGAGGCCAAGGTGTAATCTTAGGGATAAACACAAATAGTGTTGCAAAAAAAATGAAAGTCACTACAATGGTATATATAGGCCATACAACTTTGTGCCTCTGTGTCTCTGTTGTTGTTTCCTGTTAGTTTCGTTTTTCAGTTTGTGTTGTGTCTGTGTGGCTGCCCAGGTGGTCCATGTCATTCATCAAAAAGAAACATCAAAATGCTGTAACATTAAAGAGTCACGTCACAGTCAGGCAAACCTAAGCTGTCACAGGTGGGCTCATATACGCTTGAAGTTGAAAGCGTGCCTTAAAGCGCCTGAACAGCCTCCTCACCCGCGACAGATTAAAAGAACAAGGTTACCAAGCTCTGAGACCACCAGAAACATTTATGACACGTATTTAGCTCAGCAGTCTGGCCGCAGAGGTGCGCGGCCTCTTTGTTTACAAATTAAAAGCGCCGTGTTGGCGCGGCGGAGCCGCTCTGCGTAGGTGCCTGTGTATCGCGCATGCGCACCGACTGACATACCGGCGACGGCTGTTCAACGGTGGCCTAACGAATACAGGGGATTACGAGCCCGATCTGACAGGTCAGAACCGGGGAAATCTCTCTATTTTGAGCTTTGTTGTGGTTCCCACAGAGTGTTTGGGGGAAGGTGTAATAGTTCCGGTCAGGAGCGTTTGGGAACATTAGCTTGTCCGGTGTGCTGAGATGGGTTTTCGCGTTGAGCTAACGTCCAGTTAGCCGCAGCTCGGCTGTTAGCTTCGGGTGATGAATGCGGCCAACGCTGGCTGTGACATAACCAACCTGACCGAGTGGGGCCATTATTCGACCTCCAGGCCGGGCTTTTTCACCCGTGTAAATGTCTGAAAGACAGACTTTCACCGGCGAGTTAAGCTTGAGCTAGCCGGTAGCTGGGCTGTGCAGACCCACTGAAAGCTAACCCTGTGCTAGCAGCGTATCTGGAAATGTCAGTGGTTGGGCAATATTTGTTTAGGGGAATGATCTACTTTAGTGGCTGCTTTAAGATCAAAAGCTGCTGAGGCTGCAGTGTTGGTCGGGATTCCTCTGCTGGGGCTGACAGCTGTCACAGCAGCCCACCTCGGGGGGTGGGAAGCATATAAATACTGCGATGCAGGCATGTATTTATGAAGGGGGTCTGTTACATCTCTACAGATACACAAAAGGCTCTAAATCAAATTACACTGACCTGTAAAGCTTTTTATCGCCAAGCATGCTTGCACAAGCTAGGTATTAGCCTTCAACAGTGCAGCCATGTAACTCCATACAGTTAAACAGCGGTAGAAAGCCAGGAGCTAATGGTGTTTAGCAGTGGAGAGGCTGCTGGGGAGGACAAGGAAGAGCTGTACATAGTCCCAGCTGTGTTGTAAGAGATTGTTTGGATGCAATTAAGCTCCAAGTTATTTTTTGCCCCTGGAAGATTTAGTGTTAAAGTTAAAGCTTTAGAGTGTCCCGGCCAGAACCTTGGAGGAATCTGTCTGTACCGTAAGCTTAGGATTAGGGTGATGTTTGAAGACTTGGAGCTGGCCCCCCCAAAAGCTGAAGGGTTCAACAGACTTGTGAGGAAAGGCTAAATGATTCTCACTAATGCTAATAAAGGCTTTTCCATTTAAGGGTATAACACATTTTCAACGTGCCATTTTTTTTTTTATTGTCAAAATGTTCAAATCAAAAGTCTCAAAATGATACTCCTTCAACGCTTGGTTTATTATCGTTTTAGGAGGCGGCTGAGTCATTTCAGACTAAATGCAAAAGTCTTGGTTACATGAAGGTACCGTTTTTAAATCTTAATCCTCCAGGGGATGAATGAATCATTTCGAGCCCAACTCTGTGTTCAGTTGACTTGAATGTGAGCAGTCGTGCTAAAATCAATGTGCTGCAATATATACGACTTACAATGTTGAATGCTGAGTACCAAAAAAAACAAAACTAAAAAAAAAAACAAACACCGGTTGTCATATGTGCAGGGTTTCTTCGGGTTTTGAGTTTGCACATTTTGTAACCACACGTTGCCGTTTCGTCTCTTCTGTCGAAGTGTTGTACTGTCAAGGAACCATTTTGCAACAATGTGCTTAAACCTTATCTGTTTAGATTTCTCTGCAGGGAGCCAAAGTATTTTTGATCAGACAAAAGATGATAAAAATGCACAAAAATCAGATATAACTCGCTTTTGTGTGTGTTATTTTTTCCATCTCTGTTCTAAATCCTGTTTGGGCCGGATGACTGTTATGAAATAAGCAAGCCCCTGCCAGTAGATATTAATATTCAATAATGCGTCCTTAAAGTATACTGTGTATAGGAAACAGGAGACAACTCTTGGTGGTCAAATCCGTTAAATAAGCCCTCAGTGGCTGGAAACCGACGCACGTTTTGGTACGAAGCGGTACGCGGCAGCCAGGTCACGCGTGGATTGGAGTGTTGAACCGCGGCAAAAAAGGGCACATAAAGGCCGATCTGAGCTCGTGCTAATGACAGAAACTTGTGTTTTGTCAGGCTGCACCATGAGTCAGGGTAAGGACAATGCAAGACTCAAGAGCTACAAGAACAAGTCTCTCAACACAGACGAGATGAGGAGGAGGAGGGAAGAGGAAGGCCTGCAGCTCCGCAAGCAGAAGAAGGATGAACAAGTAAGTCGCCTGTCGTGCACCGTCAACCTGGTCTAGCACAGCTGAGAGACGCTGCTTCGCCTAACGTGGTCGTACCTGATGAACTGTTTCTCATCGCAACCACAGACTTCAATGTGTTTAAGGGGATTTGATGTGATGGAAACTGCAAAATATATCGCACAATATCACTGTATCACAATAGAAGGGGACTGAGACAATGCAATATTATATTGGATATTATATTTCAGGAAAGGACTTTTACTCTCTCTTATGTATGTATTTAGTGGTTAAGACACTAAAACTCAGAGTGTGGTTGGATATTGTGCGATGTCAAAGAAAAAGGTCTGGGAAATGTTTAAACGGTAATGATGTTTTCATCACATTTTTCATCCATCATTTAACGGCAAAACTATTTTCCTTACCTGGTAGGCTTTGTGAGAGCCCAACACAAGAGAGGCAAAATGAAACAGAAACCATGCCTGGATTTGAAAAATGTTTTCCACACAAACTACGTTCTATATTTCTGTTCAGCATTCTTTCCTCGGATACCCCTGAATTAAATCCAGTGCGATCAGTTGTCATCAGAAATCACCAAACTATTTAACACCTTTGTGTAAATGGATTTAGAATAAAACCCTTGAGGCTTTTTTAGCCTCCGAGTTTTGTTGGAGAACATTAGTGAACAAAGCAGAAGTTTTTAAAATTGTCGTCCTGCTAGAAAACAATGTTCCGAGCTCAAGACGGAGCAGTATGAATCTTCTAACTTATGCCCCTCATGTTCATGTAACCTCAAGGTAAATTATAGAAAAAAAATCTACATTTCTAATTTGTGTTCCAGCTTTTTAAAAGGAGAAATGTTGCCACCGTGGAGGATGATGGCACCCTGGATGAGGATGGAATGGCGGACAGTGGTTACCTGGAATCGCAGGCGAACAACCTGGACCCTCACATGGTGGGTAAACATTTATACAATTATCCTGCTCCTCCATAAATGTAAAAAAAAAAAAAAAAAAAATGCAAGAAACTTGGATGAAATCAGATGCAAACAAATTGTTTTTCAGGGTGGGGTCATCTCTGAAGACATGATTCAGATGATCTTCTCCAGTTCTCCAGAGCAGCAGCTAATAGGCACCCAGCGCTTTAGGAAACTTCTTTCTAAAGGTACAGCCGCTAAAAAAAACAAAGCTGGAAGTTTTTCTCATGAATGCATCGCTCTTTGTGGTCGTGGCAGCTTTTATTCTCAAGAGCACAAAGTTGGCTCTGCTTCTCTTGGAGAATTACCGTGTTGTGTCTTTACAGCGATCTGAACCCATGACATGTAGATGTTGTCTGACATGTACATTAGACAAAGAAAGCTAATGGTAACATTTAATTTAGACTGTATGTGTCTCCCACAGAACCGAACCCACCCATTGATGAAGTGATTGCTACTTCAGGGGTGGTGGAGCGTTTTGTTGAATTTCTGAAGAGGAGAGAAAACTGCACATTGCAGGTACGTTTGCCCGTCGTTCAGCTCAAATGGTGCAAGTGTGGAAAATGAGCTAAAGATGCTGCTACAGGGTTCCTATGCATTATGGAAAAATCTAGAATTGAAGTGTTTCCCATGTCTTGATGAGTATGGAGAGAAAAAAAATTGAAAAGGTTTGCATTTCCAGACTTTATTTCTAAATTGATAAAAGTTCTGTCCATCCATCAATTTATCATCCCTACCTTCCTTTCCTTCTTCCTAAGATCCTTCCTGCATTATTTTCTGTGTTTTTAATTAAAATGTTACTACTGTAGAAATATCTGCCATACGTTAATTGTGAATGTTTTGCGTTTAAACTTAAAAATAACGAGATTGAGAAAAGTCCTGGATTGTGTAGGAACCTCGCTTCCCGTGTGTTTTCCCTCTGGTCCCGTCTAAACGGCTTACAAAAACCCACCGTGGCCTGCCATTTTTCACGTTTTCTGTTTTTGTCGTAGTTCGAGGCAGCATGGGTCCTGACCAACATTGCTTCAGGTACATCCCATCAAACGCGGGTTGTTATCCAGGCCGGGGCCGTTCCCATATTCATAGAGATGCTCTGCTCGGACTTTGAGGACGTCCAGGAACAGGTCAGAAAGAGCTCCTGACATTTCTTATTACCGCCGGCTTCTCTCTGGTATTTCTTCTTCTTCAGATGAATGTTTCCATTAAGCTGTCAGAAATCTACTTCCAAAATGTAATTTCTATTTGGTTTACCATCTAACTCGATTCACTGCTTTCCCCCCTCAGGCAGTATGGGCCTTGGGCAACATCGCAGGCGACAGCACAGAATGCAGAGACTTTGTTATAGACTGTAACATTCTGCCTTCTCTGCTGCAGTAAGTAGCTCCTCGGTGTTACATGTTCATCTCTTAAATTAAAATTAAACAGCGACTTCACCAGTTTGGTCTTTGAAATGCCGCTCGCAGACTATTGGCCAAGCAGAACCGTCTAACGATGATGAGGAACGCGGTGTGGGCGCTCTCAAACCTGTGCAGAGGAAAGAACCCACCCCCAGACTTCGCTAAGGTAATTTGCCAGGGTAAACCCGTCACTATGGCAACTGCCCACATCTCTTTTTTAGCTGAGGTGCAGCGATGCTCGCCTCTCAAGGTCACGTGCTTTGTTGCCTCTCGTATCCCAAAGGCAAAAAGTGTTCTTCTAGCTGAAGGTAAAGCCCGTGTTTCCTCGCAGGTGTCCCCGTGTCTCAGCGTGCTTTCCTGGCTGCTGTTTGTCAACGACACCGACATCCTAGCTGACGCATGCTGGGCGCTGTCCTACCTTTCTGATGGGCCCAACGACAAGATCCAGGCTGTTATCGACTCAGGAGTCTGTCGGAGGCTGGTCGAACTGCTGATGTAAGTCGTTCAGGGTTTCCTCTAGGTGGTGGTGCTTCTTTTTTTTTTTTTTGGGGTGTGGGGGGGTGATGATGTCGTAATCTAGTATGCATATTCTATTTAATACACTGTGCAATAATCCTGAAAGAAGTGACTTCTGCTGCTACTTCACCCGAATATATTTCAATACACATGCGTATAAGCCACAGTGTATGTACAGAAGACATCCTCTGCCTTATTTCTTTCAGTATTTCTTTATTTTCTTTTACTTATCTACTCCTTTTGATCCATGGTATAACGAGGACACACTGTGTATATATATATATATATGATGCACCTCGTCCTACTTGACTCCTTCTTCCTATGATTACTGATTACTGAGCCGATGTGACATGTGAATTTCTCCAATGTGAGATCAATAAAACATATCTTATCTTATTTGTTCATACATTTGTGACCCAGGCTGTAGGAGAGCTTTTGCCATGACAAAAAAAATTATTAAAATAGTGATTCAATGTTTGGAACTAAAAATTACCTTTTAATAAAACGATTCTTGAATTTTATTACGATGCCTGAATTCGCAGTATATAAAACAAACTGTACCAAAAAGACAGCCGCACAAAGTGAACGAGGTGAATAAGTTATTTAATCAAATTCAGGGAATTTTTTTTTTAGGGGCTAAGCTAACGCTTAAAGCCACGGGAGTGTTTTTAAACCGGAATCTTATGGTTGACGCGCGTATTTGCCGGGTTGAGATGGTAAACAGGGAATGTCCAGATGCTGTTCTTGCAGTTAAAAGCCGGTTTATTCCCACTTTTGCTTGCTTATAAAACAAAAGTTCATACAAACGGCCAGCTGTGTGGTGACAGCGTTTCCCGGCCAAGCGGTCAAAACCGATTTGCCTTTTCCGGTGAAACACACACCTATACACACATCATTTCCTGTCTTATATAGACTTTACACATATTGGCTTCTACAATTTTAGTGCAACGGTTTCAGAGACAAAATAGACTACTTTAAAAATTAGATTCATGTGACGAGGCAAAGGTTGTTGTGTGTCTCTGAGACGGCGCTGAGGGAAGTGGAAACTCCTGTGGCAGCTCTTTCTGCTGCCTCAGTATAGACTCCAGAACGGCTGGTGCTTTCGGTAAAGTCGCCCTTACAACAACAAAAAAGTCGTTAAAAGTCGTTGTTGCCAGTCGCTTTTTGGAAGACGCTCAGTGGGCAACACCGGACTGCGTGGTACTAGCCAGGCAGGAAGCAGCAGGCCATGTTGGTTTTTCAAAATAAGGCAAATCTTGACGTCTCATGATATTTAAATTTCTTTCAAACTCTTAATTATGGTTACTATATATATATATATATATATATATATATATATATATATATATATATATATATATATATATATATATATATATATATATATATATATATATATATATATATATATATAGTTAGTGTTACAGAGTTTTGGAAGATTCACAAGGCCATGAACTATATCTCTCTAATCAGAGCTTCCAGAACTACCACACAGACGTATACAGGCATTGTGTTAACGTTGTGTCAAGCCACCTTTAAACCAGGTAAAATGTCTCACCTGGATGTGGAGAAAAAGTTCTGGACTGTTGCTTGGTGGTCCACGGTCCTCTGTTCAGACCCAAAGTCAATTCAGCATTGCATTTCCTAATCAAGGTCATAGAGTTCTGAAAGAAGAGTAGAGAGGCAAGAACTTCAAGTTTCTTGAGTTTCTCTATTAGGTTTCCTCAGTTGGTGATGATTTTGGGAGCAAATTTATCCCAGAGGCTCTGGTCCAAAGTCAGTACTTCCATCCACCAAGATGGTTTAGAGCATTTCATGCTTCCTTACATTTCACGCTTTATGAAAATGCCGTTTTAAATTTGCCAGCAGGACTTGGCATCTGCTCACGCTGCCTGCTTTAATCACCAGTATCGCTGTGCTTGATGGACCAGCAAGCTTCTCTAACCTGAACCCCGTAGAGAAACATTCCTGAGAGGAAGACGAAACCCGAGATTCAACAATGCAGACGAGCTAAAAGCCACTAATGAAGCAACCTGAGCGTCCTGGAACCACAATTACTGAGATACACCTTTTAACGATATCAGGATTTATGGAAGATGTACCGCTTTGTTTCTGTGAATTCACCAAAAAAATAAAATAAAAATGATGACATGCTGCTATTCTGCTATCCTTCAGGCACTCTGATTATAAGGTGGTTTCTCCTGCACTGAGAGCCGTGGGAAACATAGTCACTGGAGACGATCTGCAGACACAGGTGACGGCGGCGTCCGCTCCGTCTGAGCGTTGATGTCTGTGCTGGAGAAATGTGAGCGTTCTGACGGCGTGTAATTTCCACCACTTTCAGGTGATTCTGAACTGTTCAGCGCTGCAGTCCTTACTTCACCTTCTGAGCAGCCCCAAGGAGTCTATTAAGAAGGAAGCGTGCTGGACGATCTCCAACATCACCGCAGGGAACCGAGCACAAATACAGGTGAGATTACTTTATACGTTTTTAATTTAAAGTTTAAAATGTCTACTTTCAGAAGCCCTGACACGTTATCTCTCTCGTCCACAGATGGTGATGGATGCAGAGCTGATGCCGCCTCTCATCAGTATTCTGCAAGTAGCAGAGTTTCGCACAAGGAAGGAGGCAGCGTGGGCTATTACCAACGCCACCTCTGGGGGCTCTGGAGAGCAGATAAGGTGAGACCAAAGCACCTTTAAACAAAAAAAACAAACATTACATCTTAAATTTTGTTTATTCTCACATAGGTTTGTGACATAGAGGTTTCCTTTAAACCCTCAGACTTCATACTTTATTTATTAAAAATCCATTAAAGCTTTAGAGCCACATATAGCATACAGCAAATACTAGTAAATAAACTATTTGTCTGTATATTTCTTAATATCTTGAATTAGATTTAGATCTAAATTTAGATTTAGTTTCAAAAGACGCCATGTACGCTTAAAGTTTATATGTTTTAAATGTTTTAGACGGAGGCTTTGCATCCCTATTATTTTGGTTAAGAGTCTCATTTTTGTTCTGTGCTTGTACCGCCCTCTGCAGGCATCTAGTGGAACTTGGCTGTATAAAACCTCTGTGCGACTTGCTCACGTTGATGGACTCCAAAATAGTCCAAGTGGCTCTAAATGGTCTAGAGAACATCCTGCGACTGGGAGAGCTGGAGGCCAAGAGGGGAGGAGGCATTAACCCATACTGTGCTCTCATCGAAGAGGCCTACGGTGAGACGGTCCCTACGTCACGTTTCATTCTCTACGCTTTTGTTGAAAAGAAAGTCCCTGGTTGTGTCTGTTATCGTGATGGAGTGAAATTAGCATTTACATTCGTGTCTAATGTGCTGAAACGGTTTATTTCTAATGACGGGCCTTACTCACTCAACATGTTATCAACTAATTGGTTTGAGAAGGTTAACTTGGCTCCA